>NC_133535.1:45752273-46056254 GCF_048544455.1 Silene latifolia | reverse complement strand
TGGCATGATTGATTATTGGCATCCGTGATACTAAAAATGAATTCTGGAGGCAAGCCTTCCGAATAAGAATTGAAGATGATGGAGGATGTCATTAAAGGGGGTAAGGTACAACAGATTGGTCAAGAGGCCGAGAACAATACTACCTTGGCAATACATGAGGAGAAAGTATCGGTCAACGAGATTCAGAAAGATCAGGTACCTACTGCTTCTGAAGTTTTAACAACTAAAACCGATAAGGTAAATATATGACTTCCTTATTTTCCTTTTCTTTTTTTGGGTAAGATTAGGGGGTGTGTTTCCTGCCAGCTCTAATGCTATAACTTCTGACATCGTGCCATTAGTTAATTTTATTAGGTAAATGAGTCTGAAAAGGGGATGCAACTTGAGTTATCCGCCACAGCTGACAATAATCAGGGGATGCAACTTGAGAAGACGGCTGATGAAAAACAGCAGCATACATCCCCTTCAAATCGGTTCCCGAGTGCAAGCAAGGTATGCATGAAGTCTTTATTAGTGAAATTTATATGAATTCTATTAAATTTTGGGATATAATATATAATGTATGTGTATTCTTCAGGCCATAAACAAGAAGGTAGTTATTCTTACTGACCCTAAATCCGCGAAACCTGTTGTGCGTGTTGGCCGGGGTCTCGTAAACTTGCCCACCAAAACAGCGGAAACTTTATTGGTTCATGGCGAATCACTTTTGCCAAATCATAGAAAAGTGGAGATAACTCAAGTCTTTGAAGGCCATGAAAAATTTCAACTGCCCGTCCCAGTTCGTGACGACATTACCATTCTGGCAGGTGCGGTTGGAAGTTTCATCCAATGGTCTATTTCTCACATCTTCCTGGCTCGTTCATCTCCGCCTCAACCGAAATCAGTTGGGGTGAGAAAAATACCTTTATATGTTAAATTTTTATATGTTAAATTTATATGTTATTTTTTTTAGGGAACAAAAAACACGGATAAGCCGGATAAGCCTAAGTCCCCAGACATGCCAACTACCTCGTCGAAACAACAACTTTATGAGGTATTTAATTAACTTCTCCATTTTTTTAAAAACCTCTCTTTATTTATATTTTTTCTGTATTTCTAAAAAGCATGGAAATTTTGTGTAGGGGACAAAAAAGACGGATAAGCCTAAGTCCCCAGACATGCCAACTACCTCGTCGAAACAACAACTTGATGAGGTATTTAATTAACTTCTCCATTTTTTTAAAAACCTCCCTTTATTTATATTTTTTCTGTATTTCTAAAAAGCATGGAAATTTTATGTAGGGGACAAAAAAGACGGATAAGCCTAAGTCCCCAGACATGTCTACTACTGCCTCATCATTGAAAGAGCAGGTGATGAGGTATTTAGTTAAGTACTCTTTTATTTTTATTACTCCAACTAGGATATGTTACCTTTGGATTTTTTATTATTTTATTTATCTACATGTATAAATTTGGTAGTAGCACAAAAAGAGAAAAGCATTATTCCCCGAATCGAAAGATGTTAGGAGTATAACCTCACACTTTTTCGGGAGCGAATACATGAAAAAAGTAAGAACGCTGACGATGAGGGAACTGTATATGGAGGCTAGCCGTCGCATAGCAAACGAGCAATTGATAATTATTTCGCTCGAAGAGGATATTTTAGGGATTGAGCGCGAAGCAATTCTGTCATGGGAGCTGCTAGCCATTTGGGCTGGCCTTCTCGAGATTGATGTCCAACACCTATTTGTTTGGATGAAGTAAGTTTTTTAATAAATCATTTCATATTCTAATATTCTGACTAGATAGTGTTTTAAATACCGGAATTAATACCGTAATAATGTAGGTTCTTGAAATCGAGAGTGATCCCCGAGAACAAGATTCCATGTGATCTATACGGATTCCTGTGTCCCTATCTTTTATCTATGCATATCACATTGATTTCGTACGAAGATCGGGTAGATTATATTGCTCGGGAATTGGCGACAAACAAAAAGCTCATTTTTGCCCCTTATAATGAAATCGGGTAATAAACAAATTAATATTACGATTCCACCTACAATTGCATTTTCATAACTAATATATGTACTTGTTAATAATGATGATGTCTCTTGATGTAGGAGTCATTGGGTGCTAACAGCCATCATGCCGACCAAGAAGAAAGTTTTTTGGTTGGACTCTTTGCATAGAGAACCAAGCGAGACCTTTAAGGGCTTGATTATTAAGTAAGTTTATAATACTAATTTATTTATAATAATATTAAGTTTCAATTTTTATTTATAGCAAAAAGCTCATTTTTGCCCCAAAAATATGAGTTTCTGCCTCCTTTTTTTATAAAAAAAGGGCCTTTGAGAAGAAAAGAGCTAACGAGGATCAACCCACGAAAGATTCTGATGATGGCTCTACTTTTATTACGATAACAGGGGTACGTGCTCAAATACAATACCTTAAGTGCAAAAATCTGTCTTTAATAATAATACGTGCGCAAATACAATACCTAAAGTGCAAGATTCTGATGTGGGCCTTCTCGTCTCTTCGTTTTTTATGTAATAATAGGTCCCTCGCCAGCCGGATAGCATACAATATGGATACTACGTTTGTTGGTTCATGTTGGAGGTTATTACGCGAAGATATATCCTTATTCCAGAAAAGGTTAGTAATTTAATAATGTGTTTATTACTTTTTTTAAATTAGAGCTGATGTTGTCTTGCTTGCTGTTATACCATGATGTTGCTATGCTGAATGATGTATATTGTTACACTAATGAACAACACTAATGCTGCTGTCAATCAATAATGTCTTGTCAGTGTTTTTTCCGCAGTATGTAATCAACGCGCCACAAGTACCTGAGTACAAAAGGCACCAAATAGATGAGGTAAGGGACTTGTTGGGCAAATACGTCTTAGAACATTGCAATGAAGACTAAATGCATGATACTCAGAGCTTAGATCAGCTTAGTAAATTTTTTGTTGAAGTTAGGGAATGATCTTTGTAGATAGAGCTAGGAGGATGCACAGTTTTAGGAATCTTAGTTCATGTAAAGTGATCAAATTGTTAGTATGAATTAATCTGAAAGTGAAATAAATTGTAAGTATGATGCTGCTGTTGTGGTTGAATTGTATCTATTGAGTTTTGATGAACCCAGTTGTGATTTATGCTGCTGCTGATATATGCAGGATTTTGAATGACATGAAACAAATTTAATTTTAAAAAAAATTACAAAAAAGTAATAAAAACGGTTACTAAAAAAACCGTTGTAAATACCTTTCACAAATACCCGCGCATAATATTCAACAACAGGTTTTAAAAGAAGAACCGTTGTAAATACCTTTCACAAATACCCGCGCATAATATTCAATAACAGTTTTTAAAATAAGAACCATTGTTACTAACAATTTCAACAACGGTTATGTTCCGTATACCCATTGTTAAAAGTCTTTACAATTTTGGTGGGAAAGATACAACAACGGTTTTTTATATTATAACCGTTGTTATATCTTTCCCACCAAAATTTTGTCAAACTCTTCACAATGACTTACTCGCAACAACAACGGCTTTTAACCGTTGTGAATAATTTTCAGAACGGTTTTAGTAAATAACCTAACCGTTGTAGATACCTTTTACAACGGCCGCTTTAACAACGTCCGCTTTTTGTTTTAACAATGGTTTTTACCCGTTGTTATAGCTTGTATCTGTAGTAGTGTCTATTTTTGATCAGGTATGTGTGGTTACGAGGACATAATCATGTTTCTTTTAGGGGGGTAAGAGGTGATCGTATAAGGTTTTGGTATGGTTTATGTTGGTTTTGGTAAAAGTTACTAGTTGCTTTGAGTCGGTTTGAGTTTTGGTTGGGAGTTTTGTTTTGAGTTTTAATTGCGTTGTTGTGTCGTAGTTGAGTTAGTATGTTTGTTTTTGTGTATGGGTTGAACTTCGGGGACGAAGTTCTTTTTAAGGAAGGAAGACTATAATACTACGGTTTTCTATGTCTATGGGTACTCTATCGAGTGGGGCTTACTCTGTCGAGTAAGTATGATTTTATATGAAACAGTAGGTGACCTGATGGGTACTCGATCGAGTACGTGTGACACTCGATCGAGTAAGGGGCACTCGATCGAGTAAGTCACTTACTCGATTGAGTAAGTGAGTCTTATGGGTTGTTTTAGCCGGGATTCGTTAATGACGCGTGATTAATATAAAAGGTTTCTGTCATTCTTCCTAATAACTTTTTCACCTTTCTAAAACGTTTCAAAAGAAAAAGAAGTTACGTAGTTCGCTTTCATCGCGTTATTGGCAAATCCCAAGGCTAGGATCGTCGGTTTGTCTGGTTCTTTACACTCATCGCGTCAAGGGTAAGATTCTTGTATAATTTTTAAAATGTTTCGTTGAGTTTGTTTAAAACTTTAATTGGGTATATTTGGGGGTTTTGGGTGCATTGTATTGATTGGTGATGGTTATATGAATAAGTGTTATAGGAGGAGGATTCGTAGAGGAACTTTACTGATTAGATATTGTGATGGTCTTGTGGTTGCTATTCCGGGTAGGGTTTCCTTACTCGGTTATTGTTTACATGTATTGTGGTGGTTGATTATTATTGTTGATTTATATCATATCGGAATTAATAAATAGTAATCGATGTGGTATAATGTGGTTGTTGTATAACTGTCTGTGGTTTGCGAGGTGCGTCCTCGGCTGAGTGGAGTCACTTGCGGGAGTGGCTTCACGCCCTTGATTTGCCCTTTGTGGAACCCGCCACAGAGGGAATGTACACATTTAGGAACATGAGTTATCGCTCGGACGAGATGAGCGGGGCTTAGGTGGGAACGGCTGTGGTCTCCCACTGGCGGTGTGGAATACTTGTTGCGATGGGTATTCTGGCAGGACTACACACTTTAGTGTGTAGTCAGGTGTGTGGAGTTGTAATGGAGATTGGATGATTGTTATATTGCTTTTGGTTGCATTGCTTTATTGTAAACAGTAGCTGACCCCAGTTTAAATTTTTTGAAAAGTGTGGTGATCCATTCGAGGATGGTGAGCTGGTATGAGATGATGCGCATGGGATAGCTGGGTTGAGTTGCCACGAGATGTCTAGAAGTCTTCCGCTATGTCATAAACATTATTTTACATTATTTCAGTTGGTTTGATAGTTTTGAGAAACAGTTGTATTTACTTTATCAGTTTTTATTTTGGACTTGTATCACTTTAAACATATTTTATAAAGTATGTTTCTTTATTATCTATTTGATATACATTGCATCGGGTAACCGAGAGGGTAGCACTTCCATGCTTTAAGTGGTCCTGGTAAGGCAATTTGGGTATGGGGTGCTACAAAAATCCCCTAATCAAATTATAATATCATTGTTTTACTATCATGGCTCCCCTAATCATAGCACTAAGGGAATTAGCTACGCATGACAGTAAATAAAACAACAATAATTGATAAAGCAATAGAAAACATGGTAAAGAGATGAATAAGAGAAAATCACATAAACTTAGTAACAAACTAATAAAAACAGATATTAAAAGACAAGAAATTCAGTGTGCAAAAGGAGAATTAACTTAAATAAAAGAGAGTAAAGAGATATTACAAAAGTTTGAGATCCGGCAAAATGAAAGCAAACCAACGTCGAACAAGATTAAGCTAATGTAAACTGAATGTTTTAGGTCAAAGATTAGATAACCTAAATCTAATGACGCCTTTCTTTTATATAGGAAAGATATTTATTATTAAACACGTAACTTAAGAAAATAAAACAAATAAGTTCACGCGATAAAATCTCGCGTGCAGATAGAAAAGTGTTCGATCAAGCACTTTGATTCTCCTCGATCGAACAACTTCTCAGCAAAACCTCTCGATCGAGTACTTAATCTACTCGATCGAGGACCTCCAAATACGCACCTCTCGATCGAGCACAGAAGGGTCTCGATCGAGGTCTTCTCACCATCCAAATGCTCTCGATCGAGCAACTTAGCCAACAAAACCACTCGATCGAGCAACTGCCACTGAATACAGCCAAAGGACGTATGATTTGTATTCTAAGGCAACTTCATGCATCCTAAGACAGTGATATTCTCGCTCCAAATCTTCCATCCCCTAAATGCAAGCTAACAGGACAGTAAAAGGCTCAATTCCGCTTCTTTCAGGTCCGTTCCTGCAATTAAAGCCAAACGAACCAAAGTAGACTATTCGGGGTATTTCGTAGCATAAAACTACGGGAATTACATGGAAATGCGTGCATAAGAGGCTTAAAAAGACTATATGAAAAGCACATATCAATCAATATCTAAACCACAACGTGCCCAACTCGCCTCGTCAGGGTGGTTTCGTGAGCGAGTGTTGTCGCATGCGGGTTCATGCGGGGTGGCGAGGTTCACAAATGTCAAACCATGTATATGATTTAATTTGTTAGTTTAGATCTAATTAGTCAAATTAATTATCGATTGTAAATTAAATGTCAAATTAGGTATTTACATAGTCATATTTACATGCTAATAGTTGAATTATGAGTGGTTAATGAATGCGAATAAAAGCTTGTAGAACGATTAATGGTGAAATAACCATGCGAGGAAGACGATGAGCAGACTAACTCCTAAGAGGCGCGAAAAGGTTTGCACTCCTAGAAAGAAGCGCTAGACATGTTCAACTACATCTTAGAGGCGCAAGACATGTTTTGTCATGTAAGGTCAGGTGGATACTCACGATATTGATTTAATTACGTTTGATGTCGATTTAATGTGGTTTGGTCAAATGATCATAATTAGCATCATATTAACATCATTTTATAGTCCCGCCATCCCAGTTTTATTGTCCTACTTTCCTTTTAAGGAAGGATTTAAGAAATAGGGCAAAATTACTACTCGATCCCTTTAATTAAGAACAAAATGGACAATATCATTTTGATTGGATGAGTGTTAGTTAAAAAATTTTAGGTGTAATAGTGGTAGTATATTAATTTATCATACTAAATCTATAAAGGGGACAATAAAAGTGGGATAAATTTTGGAGAAAAGGAGACAACAAAAATTGGATGGAGGGAGTAATATTTAGCCAAGTCGAGTTAGAATTGAAGCATAATGAAATTACTAGAAGAAACGGCCATGGTTAAAGGCGCAAATATCTATAGAGAATCGTAGGCATTCTTCACACCCTAAACTTAGATTTTCCTCTTGTTCGTTCATGTATCCCAACTAATTTAACTTCGATTCATTTAGTTAGATTAGAAACAAAATAAAGAACACGATAATTACTTAAAAGAGACTACTATACCCTTATACTTTACATGTTACTTCCTCCGATTCATTTGATTCTTTACATGTGATTAAAATACACCTCACAAATAAAAAAAAACGTAAATAACCACGTGAATCGGAGAGAGTACGATGTTAGCGAAGTAAGAGCTAGGAGACAAGTTCTCGATGTGAATACCTGGCTATTAAACGTAAGTTAATATAATGTAAGTTGAATCATGAAGCATAGATGTAGCACCCCCATATACCGAAGTGCCTTACCAAGGACTACCTTAGCATATAAGAGTGCTACCATCTCAGTTGCCCGAGGTAGTACGCATCATAAAAATCATAATGAAACAACTTTATTTGAAACAACTGAAAAAGAAAGGTTACAAGTCTTAAAACTCCAAACGTTACAACCAAAATCAGAAGTCATAAACAAAACTCAGCTACAACTAATCGACGCAACAAGTGATGACTCCGCCCATCCGTATCCCACGAGCTATCTCAACATCCATCACCTGCTAAGTCAACTGCTCATCATCCCCGAATGGATCACCACAGTTTTAAAAACATAAAACGGGGTCAGTCAACTGTAAAAACCAAATCAAGTATACGCAACGGAAACAATGATAAACAACACAATCAACCAATACTCTAATTCTAACAGTTACCAATAACTGACTACACACTAAAATGTGTAGCCCTGCCAGATTACCCATCGTAACAGGTAACTCACACCGCCAGTGGGGACCGTAGCCATACCACCTAAGCCCCATTCATCGCAACGAGCGATCCCAGCTCCTTAATGTGCACTTCCCCCTTGAGACGGGCGTCACAAGGGGCGAACATGGGGATGGAACCATCTCCCGATATGGTCCCATCACGACAACCAACCAACAAGTACAATCCAATCAACCTCCATCAATTCCAATCAAAGATAACATGCCAACAATTAATCAGAAACAACTTAATCAATTACACAGCCAACTGAGTAGGGAAACCCTACCTTATTCGCAATCCAATCAACCACAGCAATCAATCAGAAAGGCTCCTCTACGGACTTGTCACCTATAACCACATCATATAATCAAAATCTATCCTAGTCTCCCAATCAAACCAATCAGGGTTTATCAACTACAACATGACAATAATACAGAAGTACGATACTTACCGATGAAATCAACACGGGGAAAAGATGTAAAAACCCTTCAATCTAGCCTTAGCAGTCATTAGAATAGTTGGAGGAGTTATATGTAGCTTAGGTTTTAAGAGAATGATTAAGAAAAGGTTAACACAACTTTATATACTTCTCAAACTATTTTAATCAAAATCGCGGAAATTAACCCGTCAGACCGGTTACTCGGCCGAGTACTCGATGTACTCGACCGAGTACGCCCAACTCGACTGAGTTCAAAGACTACTCAGTCAAGTACTGAGATTCCAGAACCCAACCTCAGCACACCCGACAGCCTACTCGGCGAGTAAGCCCTACTCAACCGAGTACCGTACGATAAGAAACCTATGGTATCACAGTATTCTCTCCTTAAAAACGAACTTCGTCCCCGAAGTTCACACCTATGTCTAACTGAAGCGCAAAAACCACCTGACACAACCCAAAATTACCACAAAACAACTTAAAACGACTCAAAAGACAACTCACAACTGACTCGAAAACTTTATAACCAACCAAAAACTATCCCAAAACTCATGCGATTATCTCCTACCCTCTTAAAGAAAAAGGCTACGACCCTGTAACCAACCATACCTGATAAAAAAGGCGAGGATAACGCTCTCTTATAGCCTCCTCCGTTTCCTATGTAGCCTCTTCAAGATTTTGATTAGACCACACCACCTTAAGTAACACTGTTTTGCCGTTCCTTGTCTTGTGCACTTTTTTAACCAAGATCTCTTTCGGTGTTTTGACATAAGTAAGTGCGTCATACAACTCAATATGTTCAACCTCAAGCACGTGAGAAGGATCAGTCATATAATTCCGAAGTTAAGACACGTGAAAAACATTATGCACCTGATCAAGCGCTGGTGGCAAAGCCAATCGATAAGCCACCTCGCCTACATGATCTAGTATCTCATACAGTTCAATGTACGTTTGACTCAACTTCCTTATCTTGCCAAATCGGATGACACCCTTCATAGGTGACACTTTTAAAAGAACCTTGTCACCCACCTTAAACTCGGCGATGTAAATCTGCATAACTCTTTTGTCGATCTTGGGTCGCTTTCTTCTTTTGGCGAATTAACTTTACTTGCTCAACCATCTCTTGTACCATTTCTGGTCCTAGAACCACAGCCTCTGCACTGTCATCCAAACAACTGGGACTCCTACACCTCCGTCCATACAAAGCCTCAAAAGGTGTCATCCTAATACTAGTATGATAGTTGTTATTATATGAGAACTCGATCAAATCTAACCTATCTTCCCAGCTACCACCAAATTCCATCACACAAGCCCTCAACATGTCCTCCAAGGTCTTTATAATTCACTCAGTTTATCTGTCTGTTGCAGGATGGAATGTTGTACTCATTTTCAATGTAGTTCCCATCAACTCCTGTAACTCTTGCCAGAATCGTGATATGAACCTTGCTTCTCTATCTGACTCTATGCCTTTCGGTATCTCATGCAATCTTACCACATTCTTTCGATAACCATTATCCAGTTGCAGATTTCTCCATGTATCTTTCATCGGAATGAAATGAGCTGACTTGGTCAGTCGATCCACAATCACCCAGATCATATTGTTACCCTGCTGAGTTCTCGGTAAACCCACAATGAAATCCGTCGAATTAGACTCATATTTCCACTATGGTACCTCAAGAGACTGAACCTTACCCTGCGATCTTCGTTGCTCACCCTTGACCCTCTGACGAGTCAAACATCTAGCCACAAACTCAGCGATATCTTGCTTCATCCCGGGCCACCAAAAAGTCTTTTTCAAGTCTTTGTACAATTTGTCACCACCAAGATGCACTGAAAAAGAAGTGCAATGAGCCTCAGTCATGATCGCCTTTCTCATCTTCGCATTATCGGGAACGCACCATCTACCATCATACCGCTCACTCCCATCCGCATGAATAAAAAATCGTAACATATTGTTGTTGCCTATCCTTCCTCTCCATTCTTGAATTTTAGGATCAAGCAATTCCTTTTGTCTCAAACTATCATAAAACTCTGGTTCAACTGTCAAATCCCCGATGGCATCCCCCTTGCGAATCATATGTATACCCATCTTAGTCACTTCATCTTTTAGCTGCATTAGTGACAAAGCAGTGCATAAAAAATGCACACTCTTCTTGCTCAATGCGTCAGCTACAACGTTAGCTTTCCCCTCATGGTAGATAATCTCCATATCATAGTCCCCAATCAGCTCTATCCACCTCCTCTGACACATATTCAGCTCCATCTGAGCGAAAATGTATTTCAAACTCTTGTGATCTGAAAACACCTTAAAAGTTGCCCCATAGAGGTAGTGTCTCCAAATATTTAGAGCAAAAAAAAACGGTGCCCAATTCCAATTCATGAGTAGGGTAGTTCTCCTCATAAGATTTCAGTTGCCTTGATGCATAAGCGAGACCTTCCTATTATGCATCAAAACACAACCCAGACCATTCTTCGAAGCGTCAGTATATACCTCGAAGTTCTCACTTCCCTCAGGTAGTGCTAAGACAGGAGTTGTAGTCAAACACTTCTTTAAAGTTTGGAACGCAATCTCGCAACTCTCATCCCAATGAAATCGGTTCTCTTTCCTCATCAAATTTGTCATCGGCCTATCAATATTACAAAGGTCTTTCACAAACCTCCTGTAGTAACCATCCAATCCTAAGAAACTCCTAATTTCAACCACATTTTTCGGTGCTTCCCAGTTTGACACTGCGGAAATCTTGCTAGGATCCACGGACACCCCATCTTTCGAAATCACATGGCCTAGAAAAGCCACTTTCTCGAACCAGAACTCGCACTTAGACAACTTAGCATACAACTGGTTATCGCATAGTTTTTTTAATACCAATCGTAGATGTTTTGCATGCTTCTCTTTAGTTTTGGAATAGAATAGGATGTCGTCAATGAAGACCACCACAAACTAGTCCAAGAAAAGGACTGAAGACCCGATTCATCAATTCCATGAATACAGCCGGTGCATTAGTCAACCTAAAAGGCATCACCACATACTCATAGTGACCATAACGCGATTTGAAAGCTGTCTTAGGAATATCCTCATCTCGGATTCTCAGCTGATGATACCCCGACCTTAGATCGATCTTGGAAAACACCCCAGCTCCACTTAACTGATCGAATAAGTCATCAATTCTCGGCAACGGATACCTGTTCTTTACCGTGACATGATTCAACTCCCTTTAGTCGATGCATAACCTCATACTACCATCCTTCTTCTTCACAAATAACACTGGTGCTCCCCACGGCGATATACTAGGTCAAATGTATCCCTTCTCTAACGTATCATCCAGCTGTTTCTTCAAATCTTCCATTTCTTTCGGTGCCATCCGGTACGGAGCCTTAGATATGGGTCTTGTTCCCGGCTTCAACTCCACACTAAAATCGATATCCCTCTTTGGCGGTAACCCTGGAATCTCCTCTAGAAAGAAATACACGAACTCATCCACAACCGATATCTCTGTTGCTATAGGTTTCTCCGATCGGTTATCCCAATTGTAACACAGAATCATCGGGCACCCCTTCCTCGGGTAAGATTTCAAGGTTATAGCCGCAATAGCCTTGAACTTAGGTTTGACCACAAACCCTCGGTAAGAAACTCTAGCTCCTTTAGGACCCCACAAGGTCGATCACCTTTTTCTAATGATAATCTATACTAGCTTTATACTTACCCAACCAGTCCATGTCGACGATGACCTCAAACCCACTCATAGGAAACACAAACAAATTAACCGGAAGGTTAACTTCCCCCAATAACCATAGACACTTCCTTATACAACCTCCCACAAGACACCGACTCCCCCGACGGCATAACAACATTATCCTTTATAGACTCATACTCCCCTAAACCCATAGTAAAGGATGTTTCCTAGATACAAAAGAATGTGTAGCCCATGAATCAAATAAAACAAAGATTGGCGTATTATTAACGAGAAAAGTACCAGTGACGACTTGTGCATCCTCTTTAGCTTAATGTTTGTCCATCATGAACAACTTGCCACTATTTTTTTTGCCTCCACCCTGTACCGTGCTTGCCGAGTGTAGGGTAATATCCATATAAGACCCTTAAATTTTAGGACTATAACGTAACTTTAACATGTGATTATTGTCATAAACGAAAAATACAAGAGAAACGATGAAGGTATAAGAATCAACCTCGGGTCCTTTGTGAATGTGGCCTAAGAACAGAAATCAATATAGATTTCCTCCTAATCGTTGCACCCAAGACCGTCTGAGACTATGCCCCTTGTGCTAGAAAGTACTCTCTAATTGCCTTGCAATATTGAGAGAGTTTTTGTGAGGTTTTCGATGTGAGATCTAGAATTTCAGAGAAAATTGCCCCGAAACCCTAATTTGTTTGCAAATGAAATGCATTAGGTCAAAAGGAGAGAGGCTCTCTCCTTTTGTTTGCTTCGTCCAAACCGTGTGCATTAGGGAGGGAGTGGGCTTTCCACTTCCTCCTTATTTTTAACTCGTGGTCCGACTCAAAATGCTAAAATGTATATGACGGGATTTTATTATAAATCGTCATCGGTTATCGGTTATTAAAATATCAACTAGTAAATGACTGACGGTCGATATATTAATACTTGTCCGACAATGACAATATTGTATAATTAATTAATTCAATATACATTAATTAAATATAATCGTTTATATTCAATTTACGAATTAACCGCTTAATTCACATTAGCCAGTATTATTTAATCCGTATTAAATAATTATCTCAACATCGCGTTTGACTAATTATTAGTCAATAATAACTCCGACTAACTGCTTAGTCATATTAGGCATCAACATGACTGTATTTTCATACTGTCACATCTCTCAAACGTATCCTATAGGTGTGACTTTTAGGGACCAGTTGATCACCGCCATCTGTATGACAATAACGTCAAACTTATCTAGCAAGCCAACCGTTATTGATAAACGTGGACCAACTGATAATAATACAAAAGTATACCCTTTGATCCTTTTAGAGATTTAAATGTTATTGAACTAATCGTAGAGGACACACCCCAACAAGCTCCCACTTGTCCGTACAAGTGTATGTGCAATAACGTTATCCGCACTAAGTGGAGGACACGGCTCCAACAAACTCCCACTTGTCCGTACAAGTGTATGTGCGATAACCGATTCTCATATTCATTTAAAATTTCTCCCACTCAATGTAAAACAATTTGCAGATCCGGATCCGCAAAGGTCGTATTTTACAATCGATCTGTATCATGAGTGGTTTCCCCGACTAGAGAGTAACTTAACTGATAAAACGAATTCGTATTCGAGCATGGCCATGCATTTCGATTCTGACTCCTCGAGTGGCCCCGAGAAATATCGAGTACACGATAAAGGCTGAATATTTCCTTCAACTCGACTCCGCCGATCTAAGCACAAAGCATGAAATGACCCGAGAAAAAATCTACTTGGTCCCCTGTTACGGATGACCGTGAGAAAGAAACCAAAGTCACCCAAAATCGGCCTTAGTCTCAAGAGAGTCGATAGTCAAAAGAATCGACTCTTAGGATCACCATGGAGGTCCTATCCACGACCTGGCACCGAATGTTATAAAACATTTAGGACTCCATGTCGATGTCACAATTGTGTCCTACGAGATATCCGTATAACTCGCCTCTGTGATTGGTCAGTCAACCTTTTGACTTATGGCTCGTTGAACCCACCATCAACCAATGTCACAAAATAATTGCCGGAGTTATCAGCTCACGTGGGCAATTAAGGACCAAAAATATAATGTTTGTTCAGTTCACTTTGTGGTGTTCAAAATTGTCGTACAAATCCACATGAAAAACAAAATATATAAATATCAAAACGATGATGACGTATAGAGTACAAAAGAGAATGAATCTAATCCATAAAAGAGTACTACAACTCAGGAACACGTTTAATTCCCATGGAATTAACATGCCCTTCATGCTTATCTTGTCGTAATGGTTTAGTGAGAGGATCTGCTATATTATCATCTGTAGCAATCTTTTCTATCACTACCTCCTTTTGCTCCACGTAATCTCGGATTAGATGAGCTTTCCGTTGTACATGTCTAGACTTGTTGCTAGACTTAGGCTCCTTAGCTTGGAAGATGGCACCTCTATTGTCGCAATAGATGGTGATCGGGTCATTCGAACTAGGCACTACAGATAGTCCTTGTAAGAATTGACGCATCCATATCGCTTCCTTTGCAGCTTCAGACGCGGCATAGTACTCGGACTCAGTCGTAGAATCTGCTGTAACACTTTGTTTGGAACTCTTCCAGTTGACTGCAGCGCCATTAAGAGTAAAAACGAATCCAGACTGAGATTTCGAGTCATCTCGATCCGTTTGGAAGCTAGCATCTACGTAACCGGTTGCGCATAGCTTTTGTTCGCCTCCATAAGTCAATGCCCAATCTTTAGTCCTCCGTAGGTACTTAAGAATGTTCTTGACAGCCATCCAATGTGATTCACCGGATCTTTGTTGGAATCGACTTGTCATACTCAATGCATATGCCACGTCCGGACGTGTGCATATCATGGCATACATGATTGATCCTATAGCCGAGGCATAAGGAATCCGTGTCATGTGCTCTTTCTCTTACGGTGTCTCTGGTGCCTGAGACTTGCTCAAATGCACCCCTGGAGCTATAGGAAGAAACCCCTTCTTGGAGTTAGTCATGCTGAATCTCTCTAGTATCTTGTCTATATAAGACTCCTGACTGAGAGATAACATCCGACGTGATCTATCTCGATAGATACGGATGCCCAAAATTCTATGTGCCTCACCCATATCTTTCATCTGGAAATGGTTCTTCAACCATACTTTTACCGAAGTTAAGAGAGGTATGTCATTCCCAATTAGGAGTATGTCATCAACATACAATATTAGGAAGACAATCTTGCTCCCACTCGACTTGATATATAGACATGGTTCCTCGACCGATCGAGTAAATCCATTTTCTTTTATCACTTGGTCGAAACGATGATTCCAACTCCGAGAAGCTTGCTTAAGTCCATAAATAGAACGCTTAAGCTTGCATACTTTCTTAGGATGTTCGGGATCGATGAAACCTTCTGGTTGTACCATGTACAACTCTTCCTCCAAAAAACCGTTTAAGAAGGCGGTTTTCACATCCATCTGCCAAATTTCATAGTCATGAAAAGCGGCAATCGCTAAGATAATCCGAATGGAACGCAGCATGACTACGGGTGCAAAAATTTCATCGTAGTGCAAACCTGGCACTTGGGTGAAACCTTTAGTAACTAGTCGTGCTTTATAGATATCTTGTTGACCTTCCACAGAATGCTTTATCTTGTAAAGCCATTTGCATTGAAGGGGACGAACCTTAGCAGGTAAGTCAACAAGATCCCATACGTTGTTCTCATACATGGAGTCCATCTCGGATTGCATGGCTTCAAGCCATAGCTTTGAGTCGGAACTAGTCATGGCACCTTTATAGGTTGCGGGTTCACTACTCGTTAAGAGCAGAATGTCATCTATGTCATGTTCCTCGACCATACCAATGTATCTGTCCAGAGGAATAGAGACTCTTCCCGACCTCCTAGGTTCCTCAGAATACTAACAAGCAATAGGGATTGAAGGAACGGGTTCCTCCAATGGTTGCTCGGTATTTAGTTCTGGAATCTCCGACAGCTCGAAGGTTCTATTACTCTTCGCATTCTCGAGAAATTCCTTCTCTAAGAATGTCGCACTAGCCGCAACAAATACACGTTGTTCGGTTGGCGAATAAAAGTAATGACCAAGTGTTCCTTTAGGATAACCTATAAAGTATGTCTTGACCGATCGCGGGCCGAGCTTATCCTCGTGTCTCCACTTGACATAAGCCTCGCAACCCCAAACCCGTATAAAGGACAAGTTGGGGACTGTTCCCTTCCATAGTTCATATGGAGTCTTGTCAACAGCTTTAGACGGACTTCGGTTAAGTATTAGAGCGATTGTGAAGAGCATAACCCCACAATGAGTCGGGCAACACGGTGTGACTCATCATGGATCGAACCATATCAAGTAGTGTTCGATTTCTCCGTTCGGACACACCATTCAATTGAGGTGTTCCGGTGGAGTTAATCGTAGGGCAATCCCACATTCCTTAAGGTGTTGATCAAACTCGTGAGAAAGATACTCGCCACCACGGTCTGATCGTAGTGTTTTAATCTTTCTACCCAGGTTGGTTCGTACCCGATTCTCGGTATTCTTTGAATTTCTCAAAGGATTCACTTTTGTGCTTCATTAAGTAGACATAGCCATATCTACTTAAATCGTCCGTGAAAGTGATGAAATACCTATAGCCTTCTCGTGCGGTGATTGACATAGGTCCACACACATCCGTATGTATGAGTCCTAATAGGTCAGCAGCGCGCATTCCAACACCTTTGAAGGAAATTCGAGTCATCTTGCCAATGAGACATGATTCACACGTGCCAAATGATTGAAAATCAAAGGCCGAGATAGCTCCATTCTGTATGAGCTGTTTAACGCGTTTCTCATTAATGTGTCCCATACGGCAGTGCCATAGATACGTTTGATCTTTGTCACCAACCTTTAACTTCTTATTCATTACGTGCAATATTTCGGTGGTCTGATCTAAAACATAAATTCCGTTCATGGAGAGATCGCCTTGCCTTGCCATAAATCATATTGTGTAATGAGAAAATGCAACTATTATTCTCTATTACAAATGAAAAACCAAGTTTGTCAAGTGCGTAAACCGAAATAATGTTTTTAGAAAGACGGGTACATAATAGCAGTTATATAAAAATAACTCAAATCCGCTAGGAAGCTGGATCACGTATGTTCCCCTCGAGACGGCAGCCACTCGTGCTCCATTCCCGACACGCAGGTCCACCTCACCCTTTACGAGGGGTTCGATGTTTCGGAGCTCCTGCACATGATTACACAGATGAGAACCACAACCAGTATCTAGTACCCAAGTTCCGTAACTTGCGTGGTTAATCTCAATCATATGAATAAAAGTAGAAGAGGAAGAAGACATACCAACAGGTTTAACGCGACCTGCTTTTATGTCCTCATGGTAAACAGGACATGTACGCCTCCAATGCCCAGTCTTGTGGCAATGATGGCATTCCATGTTGTCGGTCTTGCTCTTTGTCGTGCTTGATGAGGTGCTCGACTCACCAGGCCCACTCTTACCTGATCCCGACTTCTTAAACTTCGGTTTGCCTACCGCTAGGTCTGCCTGAGCTTTGCCCTTACCCTTGCCCTTGTTTGACACAACGAGAACATCCTGTTTCAAGCTCCCACTAAACTTCATATCCTTCTCCTGCATACGAGTAGGGAGTGTAGTTCATGAGGACTTTTCTTCAAATCATTCATATAGTAATTCGCTCTAAAGAGCGCAAAACCATCGTGGAGTGAATGAAGCATGCGGTCAATCACGATGTTCTCGCTGATTTTACAATCAAGCGCCTCCGTCTCTCGACATTTCTCAATCATGCCGAGAATGTGTGGGCTAACCGGTTGGCCCTTCTGGAGTTTCGCATCAAAGAAGCGAGTGGTATGCTCATAGGTCACGATTCTCGGTGCTTTCGAGAATTCCTTAGTGAGCGTGGTGAAAATCTTGTTTGCACCTTGGGCTATGAAGCGTTTCTGCAAATTGGATTCCATTGCAAAAATGAGTACGTTTTTAATCGCACCCGCTTCCATGACGAAATCGTTATACTTGGCGATCTCGTTAGCTCCACCCGTGGGGCCTGGGTTTGACGGGATGGGCTCTGTCAGATATTTGAGCTTTCGTCGTCAGCGGCAAGCATTCCGTAATGCCGCCTCCCGGTCCGCGAAGTTTGATCCATCATTCTTGATCGAGTAGCGATTCATCCGATTCATGAAGATCCGAAGCCAAGACTCACGGTCCAATGTGGCACTTGGCATTGGGTCGTCAAGACGCCACCATTTTGTTATTAGCGAGTTTAAGTGATCGTGATCTACACTGAAAAAGAAAGGAAAAACAAAACGAAATAAGCAACTCATCGAGGTGATTTAAGTCTATTTAAAATTCATTTTAAGTGTAGACTCATTGCATTTGTATAATCGATCTACCTCAAGAATTATACAAATGATCCCAAGACTCAATTTCCGTAAATTGATAAGCCAACTGTTTAGCTAGTTCTATCGTTAGAACTCTTGGTCGATAGATTTCCGTAAATCCTATCTATAGTCCACCATAATCACGGGATCGTACGAGTGACCATAGTGTTGAGATAAAATAGGTCAATCAGTTCCAACTTACCCGACGTAGAAGGGGTCATATTATGCCTACCGACGAAGAAGGGATTCATTGGAGTTTGACCTATAAAGACTATTCTCAATTTTTGGTTATACGAGGAAGATCCCATCAACTTAGTTTTAATTCATTTTAAGTGAACGAAAAACTAGCATTACGTGAATGAATTAACTTAGGTGATGGCTTAAGTAAAAACGTGTGATATCTGTATATCAAAGAAAACTAACGCGTGACCTCTATATGAGTCAGTTTTCATGCAATTATTAGGTGGTTTGGTTTTAGGCGGAATATGATGCAATCTATCGTTACGATAAAATAAATAAAAGAATGCAAAACGTAAATAAAAGTCCTAGTGTGGCCTATCCTAGTAAAAAGAACATAATACAACTTTGGAATCCACCGTTGGACCCGAGAAGCTTGTCTTGATGTTCCATCTTTGTCCATGCAGCGGGAGTGAGCATCCGATCTCCATCTTTGGTCTTCTCAAAATTACAATTTAAAATTTACAAAATATAAACCTATTTACATTCTAAATAAAAAACTGTAATTACCAAGGAAAAACAAAACGGAGATGCGAGATCTCAAAATACAACCAAGACCGTGTTCCATCATTACGGTAACACGTTCTACTAAGGCCACACTAAGTTACAACCGTTTGTAAAATTAAATACGTAATAAAACATTCAAGGCATTCAAAATAACGATAAATAAAATGCATCAACTAAAACAAAATTTATTCGTGACATAATTCCGTAATTATGTTAAATTTATCCAAACCACCTTTAATGATTAAAATTATGTGACAAAACGGCTTTAATCAACTTAATTTTAATCCATGATAATCCGTTACTTTAAATCGCTTTAAAATAACTAAATGGTACGTGAGTGAACCGTTTCACTATCAAGCGAATGCATAAAATCCGTATTATGCACAAATCATGGCCGAAAAAAAATAAAAAACACGAAATTTTTTTTTTTTCTTTTCACGGCTGAACCGTGACAAACACATCAAAAAAAAATTTTATTTTTTTATTTTTCAGCAGCATTGCCGAGAGCTTCAACAGTCCCAAACAAAAAAACGATTTGATAAAACCAATTGCAAATTAAACCTAATCCGTATAGAAATGAATCTACAATTGATAAAACATTAACATATTGCAATGAAAATCGATTACAAAAACAATATGCAAGAACAAATCGTAAACAAAAACATCGTCTGATCAGACAAAAACCGTGTGGCACGGTATTCAAGGCTGATGTCACGGTTTCAAAAAAAAAAAAAAACAGCCGAGACCAAAAAAAATTCTGCCGAGACACAAAAAAATCTGTCGCACGTTTTTTTATGCAAAAAATTTATCGATTCAATTCGTTTAATGAAAATCACAAAGAAAAATTTACGTGGCCTCGCTCTGATACCACTTGTAGGGTAATATCCGTATAAGACCCTTAAATTTTAGGACTATAACGTAACTTTAACATGTGATTATTGTCATAAACGAAAAATACAAGAGAAACGATGAAGGTATAAGAATCAACCTCGGGTCCTTTGTGAATGCGGCCTAAGAACAGAAATCAATATAGATTTCCTCCTAATCGTTGCACCCAAGACCGTCTGAGACTATGCCCCTTGTGCTAGAAAGTACTCTCTAATTGCCTTGCAATATTGAGAGAGTTTTTGTGAGGTTTTCGATGTGAGATCTAGAATTTCAGAGAAAATTGCCCCGAAACCCTAATTTGTTTGCAAATGAAATGCATTAGGTCAAAAGGAGAGAGGCTCTCTCCTTTTGTTTGCTTCGTCCAAACCGTGTGCATTAGGGAGGGAGTGGGCTTTCCACTTCCTCCTTATTTTTAACTCGTGGTCCGACTCAAAATGCTAAAATGTATATGACGGGATTTTATTATAAATCGTCATCGGTTATCGGTTATTAAAATATCAACTAGTAACATGACTCAGTCGATATATTAATACTTGTCCGACAATGACAATATTGTATAATTAATTAATTCAATATACATTAATTAAATATAATCGTTTATATTCAATTTACGAATTAACCGCTTAATTCACATTAGCCAGTATTATTTAATCCGTATTAAATAATTATCTCAACATCGCGTTTGACTAATTATTAGTCAATAATAACTCCGACTAACTGCTTAGTCATATTAGGCATCAACATGACTGTATTTTCATACTGTCACATCTCTCAAACGTATCCTATAGGTGTGACTTTTAGGGACCAGTTGATCACCGCCATCTGTATGACAATAACGTCAAACTTATCTAGCAAGCCAACCGTTATTGATAAACGTGGACCAACTGATAATAATACAAAAGTATACCCTTTGATCCTTTTAGAGATTTAAATGTTATTGCACTAACTGTAGAGGACACCAGCCCCAACACCGAGGTAGTAGACTTAGCAGTCGAATTTTGATTAGCGTTACCACCCTGGCACTGGTAAGCCCCTCCATTGTTATGGTTGAAATAGTTGTTGTTGTTGTTATTGCTTTGACCGCCCTGATTAGGCCACGACCCAGCTGGCTTATTACTTGTCATGCTCTAACTCGGTGCTCTCTCTGAAAGCCCAGTCCCCCATAGCTCGTACACTCAAATCTCTTATAACCAGTACCAACGCAGTTGAAACACTGCAACCCGGAGTTGCTACTGCTGGTGCGACCACCAAAAGATGACCCTCCACTTAATCCCGACCCTCCAGAGTAAGCCTTGGCTTGGTTGTAATTACCATGCTTGAACACCGATTCCCCGTTGTTCTCATTATCATTTTCCTCTTCTCGCTCAGCTTCTCTCTAGTTTCCTTAGCCATATCGACTAGTCTCTCAGCATTCCCAGCCCATTCACACATCTTTAAGATCCTTAAGAGTCCCAGCGGGTAGCCTCTCCATAATCTTTAGTGACAGCCCTTACTTAAATCGGAGAGCCAAACTCAACAGACTCAACTCCAAATCGTCTATGTAGCATGATAGTTCATTGAACCTCTTGTAATACTCTGCCACAGTCATGCTCTCAGTCATATGAAAAGTGATGAAATCAGGCCTCATCTTGTTCCGAATGTGCTCGGGAACAAACTGAACTCCCATAGCCTTCTTGAACTCTGCCCATGGGATGGCAGGTTCACCCTTGATCTTATAGTACTCACGAGCCCCTTATTCCACCATTCTCCAGCCTCGTCCCTTAGGTAGAACGCAGCTTGTTCCACCTTCATCTCTTCCAGACAGTTCACCACCTCAAGAACATTCTTCATCTCTCGATGCCAGTTATCGAGTAAGTGAGGCGCCTCTGTACCCTCATAGGTAGTGGGATTAAAGCACGAAATAGTGGTGCTCATCTTAGTGGCGTCGACGACCACTTCCTTCGTCTTCCCCACATTCCTGAGAGCCACAGTTAGGGCGTCGTGTTGCTCGATCAACCAAGCAAACTCATCTAAAGTCATCTCCGAAGCCTTACGGTACGCATGAGATCTCTTTGGCGACATTTTGAGCTAATATAAGAAGATAAATGTAAGCATGTAGCCTACGGCTCAAAACAAGAACGCAACCGCCCAAAGCAGTACTCGGTCGAGTACACGATGGTACTTGGTCGAGTAGAGGCTACTCGGTCGAGTACAAAGACTACGCGGTCGAGTAACCAAACTCCAAAAGTTGATCAGAATCCCACATGAATCCCACATAAGGCATACTTTGTCGAATAGATGAAGAACTCGGTCGAGTACGTCTGTAACACCCCCGCACACCAGGACGCCTTACCAAGGACCATCCCAGTGTATGAAGGTGTTACCATCTCGGTCACCCGAGGTAGTAGATCAAATAGACAATAAAAGAATATTTATAATTAATTACTTTTAACACTTTACAACCACGGTACAAAACTGATTACAAGTGATAACTATGACTGCTAAAGAACTCATGCGTCTGAACACATATGCCGGTAGCGTGGTGACTCGATTCCCTCCATGCCCGACAAAGAACAACCAATCGTACTGTTAAGCCAATCGCTCACCATCCCCGAATGGATCGCCACAGTTTTGAAAACATAACACGGGGTCAGTTACTGAGCAATTAAGATAAGACAAGTACGATAAGTAACTAGTTGATCATCCTCCAACCCCGGTCTCCCGATCTCACACAGTAACCGACTACACACCGAGGTGTGTAGCCCTGCCAGACTACCCATTGCAACAGGTAGCTCATGCCGCCAGTGGGGAACCGCAGCCAATCCCCACCTAAATGCCGTAATATTTTCGAGATTTATTGACATCTTGAGATATATGTCGACATCTTAAGATAAGTTGGACTCGGTTTTGAGGGTTTTAGGTTTCATGGTTGATTTTGGACACGATTTTGAGTCCGAAATCAGTTTTAGCTCAAATTAGTATTATTTAAATGCAAATGTTATAATAAAACACTTTGACGTTATCTTTTCAATTACAAGAATCACTTTAAAATATCTCATATATCCCCAGTCCATGTACGCTTATTGAGACACATTGCAGTCCTTTCATCATTGGGTGGTCTATCTTCATTGTGTTTACACATTTGGGTAATTTATAGTTAAATATAGTCTTCTGTTTTAGTCTTTGTGATTAGTTAAGCCTTGTTATGGTAGAATACTTGAGTCCTTGGTTACCGATTTACTTGTTATCCTAGTTATTCTAGTAGTAATCATTGATTTCGTTAAGAGTTATTTTTGCTTTCAACTTACTTTTGGTAATTAGAATTTCTAACTCATCTTGTTTAGTGTGTGTAGTTTTTAAAGTTTATGTCTAGGCCTTAAAGCCTTCCTATATAGATTCAAGTTGCATCCCAATTTTACGAAACTCTTGATTGAGTTTTTGACCTCCCAAGTCCTCAATCTTTTAGCAATCAAGCTAATGATGGAGGTGATTTTAATCGGACTCTTGTACATCGTGAAGAAACACCAATCTCATTGAACGTAGAGATGGCGAATAACAACTGCACCAACAAGGACATCCGGGCTCCTAATCTCTGACAACAACCTCTTCGGCTCTTTGCATCATATTTCCTACTTTAGAGGAGCATGTGAATTTCGAATTGAAAAGATTCTTTATGCGCAACCTTTCCAAGTTCGCGGGCCAAGTGGGTGATGATACAAATAGACACTTGATGGAATTTCACATGATATGTGTCGGCCACACTTAATGACAAAACGGAAAATACACATAAAACAATAGGTTGTAAGTGATTTTGGATCTCAAACAATCAAAAGTCGAAGAAGCTAGACTAAAAACCTGTAGTTGTTTAAGAAGTTAATTAAGTTTTATCTGTTAAAAATGTAAATTAATTTAATTGCATAATAAAATGACAAATTTATGGTTTTTCTACGTGGTAGCTTCCTATATTTTCGAATCCTATATGGTACCTCTCTTTTTCTTTAAAAAAATCATTGTTATTTCTAAACTTTATGATTAACTTTTAAAAATTTCCCTAAATCATTATTTCGCCTATTTCAGATGCTTAGTTTATACACATAATAATGATTTTCAGGCAATAATTTTGCAAACTATTAACATTAATATCGTTTACTAATCATAAGCATATTTTCCACACAAAATTAAATTGGTTAAGAACTCGAATTGTAGTAGTTTGAGTATTTTAAAACTTATTTATAAGTATAAGGGTACCGATTATATGTCTAAAAATAAGGGGTGTGACATAGAATTCAAAAAAAAAAATAGGAGGGTACCACGTAGTAAACCCTTAACTTTAACTCACACAAGGCACGTTTTTGTTAGTGTTGGATAAGAGTATATCCAAGCAGATCTCTTTTTTATCTGTTTTGAGTTGTTTAAAGTATGAAATCAGGGAAAATATTTGAATACATATTAGACTGCATTTATTGCTATAAGAAGTGATGACTTAGTTACTTAAAAATTGTGGAAAGTTACTTAGTTTCTTTTCCCTGATGTAGTGCTTTAATCCCCCAAATAATTATATCTACCATAAAAGTTTTGCTCTTAGTGGTAAGTTTTGTAGTAATGTAACTGATATTTTCTCTAAGTAAATACCTTCCTTACAATAAAAAAAACTTATATGAACGTTATTCATTTGGTTTGATTAACTCAATCATGATCGTTCAGTGATATTACACTTTAAACTTGAAACATGGTCTCTATCTTTTCTTCCTTTGTTATTTATTTTTTGTTATGTTTTTATTTTATGTTTGATCAATTTATTTTATATCTAGATCTCTTTCCAGTGGAATTAATAGGGTTGA
The DNA here is from genome assembly GCF_048544455.1 of Silene latifolia. Taxonomy (NCBI): domain Eukaryota; kingdom Viridiplantae; phylum Streptophyta; class Magnoliopsida; order Caryophyllales; family Caryophyllaceae; genus Silene; species Silene latifolia. The sequence continues at coordinate 46,031,354 of NC_133535.1, read as the reverse complement.
AATTTGTATTTATTATTAATCTATTTTTTACACCAGGTTAGTTGAGTGTTTTTATATCTTGTTCCAATTTGATAATAGTCTATAGAGGAAATTAAGTTAAGCATTAATGAATTGGAAATTTGTGCACATTTTGTGTGATTTACTCGGCTAAAACAAATGACATATTTGTTTTAAAGTTGGTTTAGTTTTTTTGTATCATGTTGATTTACATGTTCGTTTTTAATTTTGATGATACATCTTGATAATTGAAAAACTTTGGTTGATCCCAAACTAGTTGTTTATTTATAAATTTTAATGTTTTTTGTTCATATAAATTATTATTATTTTTCTTTATTTTATATCAACATATTTGATATTTGGCTTTGATTTTTTTGAGATTTCTTTATTAAATGTTTTCACAGGAAGAAACTCGTAGTGACATGATGGATATTTCAAATTTACGTTCACCTCTTCCTATCTCCTCTACGTCAGCCTTGTTGTCTTCGAGCTCTATGTCCAACCGGCATCCGTTATTAGTTGGCACTACAAGTTGGCAGATTGGTGAAAGGACAACTAAGCAAATACTGTCAGTTATCCAACCCACAATAGAGTCTGAAAACAGAAGAATGGAAATCATTGAATATCTTCAAGGACTTATTGGAGATGCGTTTGGGATTAAGGTTAGCTTGTTATGTGAGCTTACTTTCATTTAGTTCATATGATTTTAATTTATTAATATTAATTATGGCTCCAAATCCTCCCTAACTTGATTTTTTAGTTATTAATTTTTTTGTGGGATATTGTTCATGATGTTCATTTTTTTTGGTAACGAGATATATGGTTAAGAGCTCTCAAATCCTTTTTCAAAAAATAAAATAGGGATATTCTCTCATGTACCCCTGAACTTTTTCGTTTTCTAGGGTGTATCCCTCGTTTTTCACGAAAAAACTTTGACCGGCAATAATTCTCTGTTACGAGTTCAGAAAGCGGTAATTTTTTTTTTCAAACCAATTATCTCATCAAGGCCTTGAATTTGAAAAAAAAAATCACCGCTTTTTGAACTCATAACCGGTAGTTATGGTTGGTCAAAACTTTTTTAACGAATAAACTTTGACCGACCATAATTCCCGACTTCGAGTTGAGACGTCGGTGAATTCTTTTTCAAACTAAAGACCTCTTACAGACGGTCAATTTAAAAAAAAATATCGTATTCTGAACTTGTAGCCAAAAGTTATTGACGGTCAAAAATTTTTTGCAATAAAAGAGGGGTACATCTTAGAAAAGGAAAAAGTTCAGGGGTACACGAGAGAATATCCCAATAAAATAAAATTACAAGGTGAAATAGGGTGTATATGTCATTTTTGTGTCTGAATATTAAGAATAAAATCATTACACTTTTTTAGTTATAGATTAAATAAGTAATAACATTGAAAGGATGATTCTTATTTATTTAGTTTTCCTTTTTTATTATTATTATTATTATTATTATTATTATTATTATTATTATTATTATTATTATTATTATTATTATTATTATTATTATTATTATATATATATATATATATATATATATATATATATATATATATATATATTATTTTTTATGATCTATTTCTTAAATTATCTTATGTGAAGGATAAGGAACGTGTCATTTGTGGTGGATATTATTATTATTATTATTATTATTATTATTATTATTATTATTATTATTATTATTATTATTATTATTATTATTATTATTATTATTATTATTATTATTATTATTATTACTACTATTATTATTTGTTTATTTATTATTTTTTTAATAAAACTCACCTTTTATTGAGATCACAAAGAAATTTACAAGAAATTAGCGGGCGGGCGAGATACTATCTAGTCTCCCACTCCCTAACAATAGAAAAGCTAAGTCTAGTAAAAATATGAGCAGCAGAACGTGCCCCAGCATCCTGAGACACAGAGAATTTCTGAATCCGCTAGTGTAAGGTAACAACATCCGTTCCCAACTCCCCCCAACGAACAGAATCATAAAGGTAAGAAACAATAACCAATTGCCCCACATAAGCCATGATACTTGACACATTTGCGTTGAGCCGCATCAGCCACCACGCGTTCGGGCATGAAGTCAGACATCCCAGGTTGAGTCAAAGAAAAAGGTCTAGTCAGATCCACACACATATCGCGTCCCATGTCCTAAAAATAAAGTAACGAATCCGCAGGATGCAGGGGCTTGTCATGCCCATCGATCAAACCGATATCCACCTCCTTACAAGTAGAGATTCCAGATCGAAAGCAATTCTTATTGAGCTCAAAACAATTGACAAGAAATTAATGGACAGCCGAGATACTATATAGCCCCCCCCCCAGGTACTCTTTTTGCAATAGCAAAACTGATTCTAGTAAAGATACAAGCAGATGCGCGCGCCCTGCCATCGTGGGAGACAGAGAATTTCTGAAGGGGGGGAATAAAGATTTTGAGAGTTCCTTACAAGCAATATCCACTAAGATGCGCAAGTGGGTGGAAATGGATACCCCCACTTGCATTTTGTAAGAGAGTCACTATTTATTTACAGCTTTAGAGGAATAGTGTCCGTCTACAATGAGACGGATTGTTCTCTGTGTCAGGCCTCCTTTTGCCGCCAGGTAGGAGAAAAACAATACTCTGCATCCCAATGGAGAAAATTTCCATAAATGAAGAGAGGATGAGACACATTTTTTTCACCCTACCAAAAAAAGAGACATGTCTTAAATGCTATAAAGCCCTACGTTATGACGTTTTTTGCACTTGCACTCGATAGATACGTAGACCTTATAGATACGTAGACCTTTCTTATCCAAAATCTATTCAAGACCGGACTGGGCCAAAATGCGGGCTAAATGCTCGGCGCATGCACGACCCACTTATAGAGTCATGCTACAGTCAGATGGAGTACTAGGAAAAATATAGGTTGAACGGGTCGGACTAACGGGTTTGGGTCATTTCAGTTCTTAATTGTTCCAGTAAGTTGTATCATACACTTTTTTACACAATTGTTGTTTTGAAAATTCTATGTTATACACCATGACAAATGTAACAAAAATAAACCAACCTCATAAGAATCTTCTAAAAATTACCAAACCTTTAAACTTTAACAATAATAATCTAACGTTTATAACTATCTTTTAATAATGTCATCAAAGATTCTCAAATCAAGCTAATTATTTTTTTCCACTTGCAGGATACGGAATATGATATTTTAACAAAATTCATAATTTTAATAGATGCCAATACATCTAAAGGGGTTACCTTACGCACATTAAAAAATAAAAATTACTTCATAAGAAATTACGTCATTCAATTTAAGTTTTAATGGAGATCACGTAAATAATTTTGGTACATGTACACAACTAATAAAGAGCTTAAATTGTCTTCCATTTGATATAATTCGAAAAAAAGAATCCAAGATATTGTCGTTTGCATTGTATTTGGCAATGAAATTAAGTTGATTCCAATATACTATGTCAAATTATGTGCAGAATTTGGGCTAAATGAAATCCATGATGTTATTGTGAGACAATCGTAAGCGTCAGATTATTTTTGTTAAAATTTAAAAATTGGATTATTCCTAGAATATTTAGAAAAAGGCGGGATTAATATTTTCATTAAGCTAAGTGGAATGCTCGTACAATGTACGGGCGCTAGTAATGTCCATGTATGTGCACAAACCTGTTTATAGTACGTGTTTTATCGTATATAATGTAGTCATTGTAAGAGGTTAACCAACTATTTTGGTCTATTGGAAATTGTTACACCTCTACTCCAACCGTGAAGTGCCATAAATCTGATCTATTGGACCAATACTTATAAAAACTTGATAATTTTATACCGAGCATTTTTTCTATACAACCCGAACTGAAATTAATAACATAAGGTTACTATTGTCTTACACTATTCAAGCTTTTTATAAGAGTATTGAAAATATATTCCACTTTACTAATTCTCAAATGTTGATTTTTTTATCAAAAAAATAAATGGCGTACAATTATTGCATTGAACGTAAATGACGTGTAAAAAGTACTTCCAATCCCATTACCATCTCAATTAATCTTTATCTCAATGTTTTATAATTATATACAATATGATAAAGATTATTTGTGGTCTATATTTAGAGAATGACTTCTAATCTTATTTCATTACGAAGTATATGAGAAGTAAATATAAGAACTCCTATATCTCACTTATTTTATTTTTGCTTAATAGTAAAAACACTTTATGGTCATATATGTTGAGAAGGGTCATTATATATATATATATATATATACATATATATATATATATATACATATATATATATATATATACATATATATATATATATATACATATATATATATATATATATATATATTCTGGCGATTACTTATAAAGTTTTACAGGTTACGGAGTAATACTTGTTTGTATAGAAGATAAAGCTACGTATCACAAGTTTACCTTGTAATTAAATAGCTTAATTATGGTACTTGTTCAAAAATTGCAGTGGATTCTCTTTCGTGAGTAGTCTCTTCACTCTGGTAATTTGACGTCGATAGGAGGTTTAATTATTGACGCTTATTAGGACTTTCCTTTATTGAATTTCAACTTTTAGATATAGAATCTAAAATCTCGTGTTCAACTTCGATTCTTTGATAGGTTACTCACAAAAATTCAATTTCATTGTTGTTATTTCTAAATTATAATTTAATTATTTTAACTTAATATTTATTTGAAAAATCTAACTAAAGTGATATGTATTAACATCTCCTATTAGGGAAAAAAGCTGAACTCTCCTAGAAATCCTATTAGAGATAGATTTTTATTTTTTAAATTTACTGAAACTATAAATTTAGATAGTTCTAATCAATTCATGATATGAAAATTAATTTTTAATATAGAAATAAATAATAGAGTCTTAATAAATCAAATCAAATCAAATAAATAACAATTGTTCTAATTTTGCTAGAGACTCTAGTATCGCTTAAAATATCAACTTTTTGGTTGTTAGGCCTTTATGCATACTACAACATAAAGATTGACTTACTAAAAACTACTTTGATCACACATAATAGTCTTTATATTCACACATATAATAGCCTTTAACAATAAGTAGATTATACATCCGATGTACTACCAACAGTTGTATAGTTTTTTTGCATTATAATAAAGTTTTTGAGTTTTGTTTTAAAAATTATGAGTTTTACTATAAATTATCTAAGTTTATTCACTTGAACATTAAGCTCATAAAATTACAATAAAACTCAAAAACATTACATATAAGCATAGTTAAATTTGAGTTTTGATGAAAAAATAAATTAAAATCTAACTTATAAACTTTAATAAGCTCATATCTTCAAAAACAAATAAAATTGAAGGCAATAAGCTTAGAAAAAAATACACATATACTCAAAAACAAATAAAGTGTGAGGTAGTATATCCGATGTATGTTTCTTTTTCCCTAGCCTTTACTGATTGGTTAGTCTCTTATTAACCATAAATTGCGTAGGAGTATAACAAATTAGTATTGTCTTTATGGGTAATTGACCATTTAGGAACATTATTTGTCAATGAAATTATAACACCGGTTATTTCACTATTGGATTATTAGGCTTTCTAAGCAAATTAATGCAAACATCTTTTGGCATAACGTGTGAGCTTAAAATTTTTGTACGTTTACCTTTCCTCTGTATCGAGTACGGAGTATCAAATATCAAATATTTATAATAAGAACATTGATATATTACCTCACATAAACCTACTTTTGACAATATTTTTGGCTTGCACTTTACTAAAAAAAATACATATACAATGATGACAATCTCTTTTGGATTACTAAAACTAACGAGCTTTAATTAAGAAACACTTTATTGACACCAAAAAATGAATGTGGAGTCAATTAAAGTATGAAGACGTAAACTTACTACAAACCCCTTGTGAAATTCTTTTGATCTTAATCCTTCATATAAATATGATCGTTCATTATTCGTTAACCTACACGGAAAAACAACTTATTAATAACAATAACGTGCAACAGATTAAAGTAAGTACAGATAAATATCATGTATAAAAACGATATGAAAATAATTAGGCATCGTAGTAAGGTCAATATCTAAACTAATAAGCATAGAATTCGAGAATGATCTATCGTAGTAATTATGGATATGGAAGAATGCACGTTAAAACACAAAACATGATGATAATAATTGGCTTTTTTTAGTAGGGTATTATTGACAAATCCTATGTATAATGAAATTCTTCTGCATGTGTCCTATCTTATAAGCACAAAGATGATAGTGGAACGGAATCAATATAAATCCTATTGCAAAATTATCACGTATATATAAGCTCTCTTAAACTCTTATTTGAATTATCGTAGAACTTATTTAGAGATTATATTTCTTAGTTAATAATTAATTTCAATTTACTTTAGGATTTTTTAAAATTTGGACTCTTTAATATCTCTCAAAAAGTTCCTACTTTATATACATGTATTGATTGATTGATTTATTTGTCTATCATTAAAATTCCTGAATATCTAAATATGTATTTTCCTCTTTTATATTTTATGGTGCATCCTCAAATTTCGTATTTGTACTTAGTACGAAGTATCAACTTTGTGTCTATGATTCTCCAACCTAGTGTTAACTCGGTGCTTCTTCGAACACACAAATTCTCATTTAAGACATGCACTATTCGTCTTAAGTTTAAGACATGTCAAATACAAGCCAAATCACATGACAAGTTATATAGAAAATGCCATTCTTATTAGTACCAAACTAGTTGAGATCCCGTGCTAAAACACGACATTTGTGAGGGTTAAATTAATTGAGCTTTAATTTTTACATAAATGAGTTGTAGTTATAATAGTATGTTGTAATGTACTGAATACTGATTATAATGTTAGTAATATTATAAATAAAAAATTATTATTCAAAGGACTTTTAGATTAAGTTATTTTTGTGTGAACCTATTTTTATTATTAAAAATAATGATAGCATCCTAGATCTTTTTATGAAGAGAATATATAAAAAAGTACAAAATAACAATAATAATATCACATTTTTATATTGGACATTAAAACATGTTAGCTTGTATAGTTGTATAAGATGGAAAGATTAAAAAGAGCGAAGTTGATACGTTTTATTTATATAATCAGTTGGTTTTTTTACTTAGCTTTAATCAAACTCAGTTTCAATGTCAAAATTTATTTATACATCATAGCTAATTTTTGTACATTATTTAAAATGACAAAATTTGTTTATACATCATAAGATTTTGGAGATTTTATTTGTATTAATTATACTCTTTAATTATACTCTATAATCTATATTATACTTTATACAAACACTATAATGTTTGGAGCTAGAACTTTTCTGTGTACAGAAATATAGGATACTGAATATTTTATTTGTGGCAAAGATTGCGCATATAGTTATGGAAATTCTATTATTATTAAATAAGGTAATATTAATATAAAATATCAATGTTTGAGGCCCACCGAGTTTATTGTTTTACAGAAAAAATTATACTTATACATTGAATTTTTCGTTGGCCCACTAATGTATTGAATTGCAGTGGATTAAGATGACAAAAAAAAGTAGGCCCATTTATAGGAGAATGCATTTAGGCGGGAAAAACATTGAGTTTTCTTATTCTTTTAGTTTAGTGAGGATGATTGTATTTGAGGCGTTTTAAGATTTAAGACAGATGCGCTCGGAAGTCGGAACAACTCTCCTTGAACATAATTCTTGCTCTCTATTAACATTAGACACCATGACCTCCTCTTGTATTCAAAACCCATCTCTAAATTGATCCCTTTTAATTTTAGTACTTGATGATTAAAATCACTGTCAACGGTAGAGATTACTATTCTGAATGAATCCCATCCCCATCCCCATCCCCATCCCCATCCCCTTATACAAGTACTCCTTTCGTGCCCGTCATTTGTTTACCTTTGATTTTGTATTATTGTATTGTACTTGTGGCTTATTTGACACTGAAAATAATTAAGTTATTAAATTTGCAGGTTTACCTATGTGGATCAGTGCCTCTGAAGACATACCTTCCTCATGGAGATGTGGATTTGACTGCAGTTAGTCAATTTGAAACTACCAATGACTTGGCTTCGCAGATTTGCAGTTTCCTTCAATATCAAGCCAACAATCCTTTTTTTCCAATTAAGGATGTGTTATCCGTACCCGCTAAGGTAGCTTTGCCTCTCTCATTTCACTGTGTAATTCAGTTTATGTAAATGTTAGTGAGTAACTTGCAAAGGTGAGATTAGTTATGCTGCTTGTTTCTACTTGTCTGTTGCGCCCTGCGTAATTATGTTTTCATTTCGGAAATCAATCCAACTTGATTTGCCAAATTTTTACTCATGCTATATTGCTCTTGTGTGTGCATTATATGATTTTTTTTCATTCTTGTTTGCCTTGTCTTTTTGAAATTGATTGTTTTCCTAGTTGGGGTTGGAGCATACCGCAATTGAGATGTGGACTGCAGCATTAGTTGTTGCGAAGGTCTTTTTCTTAGATATGGAACTAATTGAAACACCTTGGGAAGATGCTCAAACCATGTCCCCCCGATAGTAAAGTGATCTTAGTTTTAAAAAGCGCGCCTAGGCGCCAACCAGATCGCATCATAGTGCCTCAGGCGCATAGAATACAAAAGGCGCACCTAAGGTGCATGAGGCACATCCAAGGCGCAGCTAGTGAGGCGCACTCGAGGCACATTAGTATGCAAGTCCATATTTTTTTCCCAAATTCTTTTGTTTTATCCTTAATTTTCACTTTTAAATACATGTTAGCCCTCTTTAGGAAAAAAAGGACTATTCTCGCACAAAATTTGACGGTTAAATATAGATGTTCGTTTGAAAAATCAGTGCGCCTCGTGTCCAAAAGGCGCGCGCCTTCGTCTCGCGCTTTACGCCTCAGCCCCTGGGATCTCATCGCATTAGTGCACCTCGCGCCTTCTCAAACTAAGAAAGTGATAAAGGACCCATCTTAGCTCCTGAACAACTTTTTGGTTTCATGCACAAAGAAAACTGGTCAACTAGATGGAAAGTTGATGAAGTTTTTGACCAAATGTAATTTTCCAATATAGAGAAGAACCGTGTAAGGTAGTGTCGAGCAAAAGAAATGTGAAAGGTAGTTGCTCACTACATCAAAGCCTTAGGAGGTAATAGCTTAATTAATTAGTAAAGATTGAATAGCCGACCATTTTGTCGGACCTTCGATTTAAAAAGTAACAACAACTAGATAGATCTTTCAGCACAAATTTTATGCAATGTATGAACTTGACTGAATTGTCAGAGCATGGAATTTTCTTATTGTGAAATTCTCTTCGTCATTTCCAAATACTCTTTTTTATTTTTTGATGGCTGAGCAACCATTCTTTGGAAAATTAAGTTTGCATGGGAAGTAGAGGCTTCGTCCGTTGGGTTCAAGTTTCATTTTCATTAATGCTTCATTGGCTCCTACATTTTCCATTTCTATGGGAACTAAAGACTTTATATTCTTTGGCTTTAGAAATTATTCCTTCTTGTTTATGCGTTAATGCTTCTTGCTTGCTAATCTTCTAATTTCAGGCACTTCTCGTCACTTTTTCATGAGGTCTCATGTAAGCGTTCAACTTTTTGTGGGATAAATACCAATATGTTTTTGTTTGACATGGAATGATAATCGCTGCTGCTCAAATCCTGCCATTTGATGCCTCATTAAGAGTTTTGTCATTTATCATCTATTCCTTGTTTTAGCCTTCTCTATTTTAGTTCCGATGGAAATAATAAAATGCCAGCTTCTCTGGCATCATGTTATTTGAATGATGGTATTGTTCTACTTTGTCACTACTTACTGAGTCACCGTTGTATGCTCTCTCAGAAACAGTTCTTTTAGCACAAAAAGGAAAGTATATTGATTGTGGATCATTAATATTTTGCACGATTTAGTGAAAGGAACAACTTATCACACTGATTGTCATTAAGAGATAACAACACCTCCATTATATTACAAAAATCGACAAGGAACGCGACTCTAACCTGCAAGGACTCCAGCATTTTAATATTTTTTTTATGAATGATTTGATGCATCCAAGTAAAAGCCGTGCGTAAAGTTTCCTTCTACCATTTGTTCCCTTGTATATCCCTAGATATTCGACCAGAGATCTATTGATTTCACGATGAAGACGGTAAAACAGAGAGTCCTAGGCCACAAAATTGGAAACTTGTGATTGAACCATGCCTATAATATCACTCTTCTCCTCTCCGTGAAAAAGTATATGTAGTGGTGTTAGTGAGGATTAAACTATACCCTACATAAAGTCATAAACTACCAGCTTGCACATGTTTTCTCTGTCAAGGAGGGGAATTTGATGTGAACGCATAGTTAATATTGAAAAAGCGTGCTTTGACGTGCTTACGTCCAAGGCTAAGTGAGGCATTAGCCAAAACTCCTCTGTGCCCTTAAGTGTCTTATAGCTACGACACATGTAGTAAGGTGTACCACTGTACGGTTCCCTTTTCTTTTATTTTGGCCTTTTCTTAGCCACATTACACCCAACTTCTACTCCTTTACATGTGAGCCCTATCTAAAATCCTTAAAAGGGTATTGTTTCACAAAATTATTTTAAAAATACTAATTTGTTTGTGAAAATAGGCACTCCCCATGCTTACGAGGCATCCCTTCGCCTAGGTTTTGGTAGGTTTTTGTCGCTACTGGCTTTGTCTTTGATGCACATTGTGCCTTTTAAAACTAAGGAGTATGATGTCATATACAGTACTATTTAGTGAATTCTTTATTAGGCCCACACAATAAGACCTATCAAACAGTTCCAACATCCCATTGGTTTAATACTAGCCCATAGTTTAAAAAAGCGCTCCTTGACTGCGCCTAAGGCGCGCCTTGGATGAGGCACTAGCCAAAACGCCTCGGTGCGTTTTAGTTGCGCCTTTCAGACAAGGTTCACCTAACAATGCTAACTAGTACGCAATTTCCATATCTTTTAAACAAGGCTCGCCATTTCGTTTCCACATTATTCCTAACTTGACTCCTTGACATGTTAGCCAATTTGAAAACTCCTAAAAAGCAATTGTTGCCCAAAAAATTATTTGGACATTACAAATTTGTTATCAAAATTAGGGTGCCTCGCATCCAAAAGGCGCGCGCCTTCACTTTGCGCTTTGCGCCTCTGCCCCTTAGCTCCTCGGTGCGACTTGCGCATTTTCAAACTAAGTTAATAATAGCAAGCCTGAGCTTAATAAGGGACGCATATTTCAGTTGGAAAGCAGTTGTCTGACATAGTTCATCACTTCATGATGTAAATTTAGAAGTGAATAGGCAACTCAGTGAGACATTTGACTATCCATCATAGTCATGGTACCAAGTATCGGGAGTGACACCGAATCATGACCGGTTTATTAAGATTTTCAATGTTACTGCGAGCACATTTTGAGGCGTTAACATCATCACTATTAGAGATCAGAACTCTATTCCTAGATTTCTTGCAAAAAAAAAAAAAAAACTCTATTCCTAGATCAAGGCTCAAACCAAAATGTAATACTATGATAATTGTACAGAGTTAGATAGTCGTGCTTAAGAGAACCTCAACATTTCTTATTTTGTTGAAAACGAATAGTCGAATATATTTCAGTCATTTGTTGCAAATTAAATGAAAATAGCACTGATGTGAAGATTTTTTTTTTTCCTATGGCATATCTTGGAGCATTCATTTGAGCGACGGTGATTTGGTAGTTAAGCAAGTTTTGATTACTCAGTGAATTTTGCTTCGTGATGTGAAAGTTTAGGAAAATCATCATTATCACTATCTCCTCGTAAAATCTTTTTTTAGTTATTTTTTTTATATATTTAATATTTATTATGATTTTTCATCCTAAATGCAAGTTGACTGTTCTTGTATGCGTTAGTGTTGCTATGCCAAAAGCCTTTACTTCTGTATTTTAATAAAATACTATTTTCTGTATAAAATGCATGCTTATGTTCAAACCTCAAATACTAGATTGATTTGGTATTCTTGTGTAGAATATCTCCGTTTACTAAAATTAAAGGGTGTCTGCTCTAGATTTAAAGAAAGGGAAACAGGTTGCTGCTAGATGATGGCAACAACGTGTGTCGTATTTAATCTCGACTTGAGACTTGATAATGGAATTTTGGCCGTTGCCCAAATATGTGTCCGATACTGCCTTTAAATGCTATTGCTGTAACCTTTCAAACCTTAATAACTCGGTCCATATTCGGTGTTGTGGCTTAGGTTTAAGACCGTGACAATGAGTGCGGTAGTTTGTTCTTACTTTCTATATTGTCTCATATTTCTGTTGGCTGTAATATCTAGATTGAATGATCCGGTGCCAACAATTTCTTCTTTCACCGTGTTCGTCACTGTTCGTCTATGTTGCTACGTAGAATTTGGTAATCTAATATGAAAAGCGCCTGCTGACAAACTGACTTGCAACATTTACTTTTTTTTTTGGCAATGTATCCTTTTCACATTAATTGCAAAAGTGGCGGTTATTTATCTTCCGCATCTTCCAATTTTGCTAACAATCTACCTCTTTTTGTGTGTCTTGACGTCATCTGTGATGTTAAGTTTTGTCTGCATGGAAAAGTGGATCTATGTGGCAATACTTGTTTGTTTGCCTACTCACATGAATCATCTTAAGTGCTTCATTCGCTACTTATTTCAATATGCTGTCTGGTGTTCCAACTTTTAAGCGAAATGTTGCTATGCTTTTTAGGTTTCTTTTTCAGAGATGTTACTGAATGTGACTCTTTATGCTATTAAGACCTAAGTTACCATATTCGCTCAGCCCAAGCAAATCGTGATTTGGTTCAAGCATGTTCTATCACGGTGCTTACTGAATATTTATGTAGACACTACTACAAGCGTATATCATGTCTGCCATGGGGGTATATGTTTAATATCTTCAACTTTTATGTGGCTACAGGTTAGAGTTGTTAAGTGCACTGTGGGGGATATTGCAGTTGACATATCCTTTAATCTAACCTCGGGGCTTTCTACGCTGTACTTCCTTGAGCAGGTTAGTCATAATGCTATTAACTATGTTGAGTATGAGTGTCGGACACATGTACATCTCCAAGTGTCGGATTCGGCATGACTACAATTTTGAGACACGGGGACCCTGTCCTAAAATGAGGATACGGGCGCGGGGACACGTATTTAAAGCAAAAATACACTTCTTATTCTGAAATATTCCAATTTTGTCGAGTATAATGGAAAGAAGTTTGACAATTAAAGACTTAAATCATTAAATATAATACTAAATGCCTTATAAACCTCTCTCCCCCTACTTTTTGTATTGCGAGCCTCACAAGTTCAGCTCTCCTAGGAGAAGTGTCGGGTACAGAATACATACCCATATCCATGTCACGACACAGGTACGACTCAAAACGTGAAGAGTGGAAGTAACATGGGCTATTAATCTATCATCACAGTTTTCTAGCTATTTCTGCATTGTACTTGTTGAACCTGACTGGTGGTAACGACCTGTGATATATGTATGAGTATTTTTAATCCTGCACTAAATAAGCTATTTTCCCATTGTCCCATCAAAATTTGAATTATATTTACCCTAAAAAGTTTTCTTTCTTTATGCTTCGTGCATTGATAGATTTAAATTGTCCATGCTTCTTATTTAATGTGATGTATGCCTTTATTTTACATCTCCACGAATTCTCAAAGGAAAGGGTCTCAAACAATTATTTTTTGGGAGACTGCTTTATTTAACCGCTAACAAGCCTTTCAATACATCGTAACCTAATTGTGTAATATATGTGTTTCAAAAATATATGTGACAGTTTTTGATATTGTGGTGGATAATTGTTCTGTATTCAAATGGTATAACATCAAAATCTGTGTGTTGACTGTTTAGGTTGACCAATTTGTTGGTAAAGATCATCTCTTTAAGCTCAGTATTATTCTGATCAAAGCATGGTGCTACTATGAGAGTCGGCTTCTAGGAGGCTTCTATGGTCTAATATCAACATATGCTTTGGAAACTATGGTCTTACATGTTATCAATATTTTTCACTCTTCGCTAAACTGTCCTTTAGCGGTAAGTAACTTTGAATTAGAAAAGTTGGTGATGGTTTTTTTGTGTGCTAAAGAATTCACTAGCCTTTTACTTAAGCAGGTATTGTACAAATTCTTAGAATACTACAGCACGTTTGATTGGGATAAGTATTGCATTGCCTTCAATGGCCTTGTTTTAATTTCTGCTCTTCCTGAAATAGATGGTAAATACTATTCCAGCTTTTGGTTCTTTTGAGTCTTGTTTGAGCCTTGATTATGCTGATAGTAATATTATTCTGTGTTTTTCCTTTACAGTTGTTTTGTTGCATGATTGTAACAAATTACTGCTGACAGAGGAGTTTTTGCGGAGCGCTAGAGAAGTTCTTTTGCCTCCAGCTGGAGTTGTTGAAACTAAAAATCTGTTTCCGGTGAAGTTCCTTAACATTTTGGATCCTCTTAGGGATGACAACAATCTAGGCCGCAGTGTCAGCAAAGGTGGTTAATATGCTAATATATTTACTGGAAGACATTACTTATTCTCGTGAAAGCTTTTTTAATGCTCTGATTGCTTTTCTTGATATTTCAACAGGTAACCGCTACCGTATCAAAAGTGCTCTCTCTTATGGTTTTCAAAGGTTGAGTGACATTTTGATACTCCCCCCTGAAGAACTCAGAGCCGGACTAGAACGGTTTTTCAATAACACACTTGAGAGAAATGGAAAAGGCAAGCGAGTGGACGTGTTAATTCCTGTGCCCCCATATGGCTCTGAAAGTTCTGTTACAAAAAATGATAACATTGATGTTCTTTCTGGCATAAAATATGGTCTGTGGCTTAATGATTATGCTATGAAGTCATACCCTGTATGGCCTGCCATGTCAGTACCCGGTCAAATCTGGAATACTGGAAGGGGAGAATTGGGTCTAAACATTCAGTATGATCAGAATCCATACTGTTATGTAGACGAAAGTCTATCCTGTTCAGTTGATAGTGCACAAGTGCTAGTTAACCAGACTGTGGAAGAGAAATGGAAACTACGAAAAAAACCATTTTCAACTGATAGTCCAAGAGCACCCCAACTAAACAATTTGAATATTAACGACAAGGGGAAAGCGAGAGGGATGTTCGAAGAAAAGTGGGAATCAAGATGTCTACAATTGAATAACGCAGCTTGCTTTGAAGAGAGAAGGAAATTAAGATCAACTCCTTTTGCTTATAATTCAAGAGCGTTCTGGCAAACTAATGCAGGGTCTCAACATGATAAGTGGAGGTCGAGAGGAACTGTCGCCTCAGTTGATCATCATTATGGGCCTTTGCTAAGCAATTCAGTTTCTGGATCTAGTGGTACCTGTGTATTTATACCCTTGCGAGAGAATCTAATCTTTGACGAAGATGAAGTGAAACAAGAAATTGGGAAGTCACTGGCAAAGGCAAATGAAGAGGAAAGTGAAATTTTGGGTTCACTAGCTAGCACTCCCAAAGAGTCCAGTATTTCTTCTGATATAGGAGAACGCAGTTGCTCGATTAAATACTCAATGAATGAATTTCCTCTTCTACATGGAAGTAAACCTATCCCGATAAGGTCGCCTCCCTTGGCATACTTGAAGGATGATCAGGTTAAAGAGACATCAGTATCATTCGATAGCACGGAGTTCGGGAGTTGCAAACCTTCATCCCCAGCATCTTTGTCATTTTCAGAGGCTGGCAAGCAATCAGATTCTTCTGATGTTTCGGTCTTTCTGGATGCACTAAGTGAGCTGACTAGTACTGTGCGTATATCAGAGGAGGACAAAGTGTCCTTAAAAAGCGAGGAAAATAAGTATGTGACCTTTTCTTTTTTAATAACTAATTTACGAAGAGCAAACCTCGCCAGTAGTTTATTCGGGTATATTATGCATGTCGGGAACAGATTGACTTATTTCGGGTTTGGTTTTTTCAGGCATGTTACTATTGGGTTAGATTACCTTTGTTGGTCGCTATTGCCAAGTCTAAATTAGATTAAAGTTAACAAAAATTGTTTCATGTTTCTCCCTGTGAAGTTTTAGTCTGCTTAATTGACTTGTTCTTTATTTTGGAAATGTAGAGTGGTTTCTGTGGAGTCACTACCGCTGACTGATGAAAGTGAGTTTCCGCCGCTTGCCTGCCCACCTAAACCGGTGATTCCGCTTTGTAAGAAGGAATTCCCTCCTCTTAGAGCATGTCTAAGGTCACAGAAGAAGAAGAAGAAGAACAAGGGCAGAAAATAACTGAAACGGGGTTTAAAACAAGCGACGCCAAAGTTACCCTCTGTGTATGGTAATCCGTCATCTCATTCTCCAAAAAAAGATACATGCAAATTTGATGGACCAACGCAAAAGAACTCGTTCATGGGTGTATTGGCTTTAATGACGAGATACTTAAATACTTGTATACAGTGACTATTGTCGTATAGGTGAAGGCTAGCCATCACTGGTCTTCATTTCACCATTGCGGTAAAGTATGCCCTAGATAGTTGAGGATTCATGATTGACCTGCTAAGTATTGTTGATTAATTTGTGAGACTCTGGAAACCTCTTATAGATTTTAATTCTGTTACCTGGAAGTTTTATTGTTTTAGTTTTATGCCATAAATATTGCGCCTATCTTCACGCGGTTGAGGTTTAAGTAAACGTAATTTATTTTCGCATTACATTTTTTACTAAACCCAGTACTTTTTATGCAAAATTTTCCATTACTTTTACCCCTTCCTATTAAAAAGCTCCAACCCTAATTATTTGAAAACCTAACCACACATCTCGATTGATCAAATTTCTTCAATCATGAATGACAATTTGGACGGACAACAAGTATTTGATTCATTAATCGCAAGTAATCAATCAGATTAATACATTTTTTTTTGATACAAATCAAATTAATACTTTTTCAATGGGGTTTTAATTAATTTTATTTAAGTTAGGTTTTTGGGGTGGTTGGCGTGGTGTTTGGTGGTGGTTGACGGCATAGGTGGGTGGGAGTTGACAATGGGGTCGACGACAGTGTGTGAGGATGGTGGTAGGAAGGGAGGCGCGTGGACGAGAGTGGTTGTGTCGCATTAGTCGGAGGGGAACTCGTGGTGGGTGGTCGTTGTAGGGAAGATGGCCCACGGTGGTTTCTGGTAGAGGGGAACGAAGAGAGTGGTGATCGATGGTGGTTCAGGAGGACGATGTTGGCTGGCCAGTGGGGGTGATGGGAGGTTAGTTGGTGGTTGGGATGAATGGAGTAGTGAGTTTTGGTTTTTTCCCTTTTCTTTTCAAAAGAATTACACTTTTTTTTACGGATGGGGAAATAATAGGGGTAGTACGATCAAAAGTGTACTGTAATGAGTAAAATATGTACTGCGAAAATCAACATCCAATAAATGGTTGAAAATTTTCATATATATATATATATATATATATATATATATATATATATATATATATATATATAGAGAGAGAGAGAGAGAGAGAGAGAGAGAGAGAGAGAGAAGAGATCATGTAAGTCCAACATATGTATTTGAGTCCATAAGTCCTTCTAAGGGCCCTTGGATGAAGAGAATGGAAGGCTAGGATTAGATCTCAATGGATGGCTACAAATTAATCCCTCCACCTTTTCTCTAATTAGCTCATCAATTCAATTAACATACCTCACTAATCATTCATTATCTCATTATCACAACTTCTTCTCCTCTCTCTACATCTCAATTCTCTTTCCTCTCTAAAAACCCAAAAAAATCAAAAACCCAAGTAAATCATTCATTCCTCTCTTCCTCATTCACCACCACCACCGCCGTCGGTAAATTCTATAAACTTGTTTTTTTTTTTTTTTTTTTTTTTTTTCCAGATTTTGCGTCTCGGTTTTTTTCGTCGTTTTTTTTCCAGATTTTGTGTTAAATTTGTTGTTTGGAGTCGGTTTATTTTATTTGTTAATTTTTGTTGGTTTTTGTTGTTATTTATTCTTTTCAAATCTCTTCTTGTTGTACGTATTTTTTTTAAAGATTTCGGGTTTTAAATCTCGTTTTTTTTGTGAGATACTTTTTTTCATCTAAGATCTACTAAAATATTTTTCATAAAATTTGTTGTTTTAATCTTAGCTATATAAAAATTCTTATAATTTGTTGATTTTAATCTTATATTTCACATTTTTATATGAAAATGATATAAAATGACTAAAGTTACACAGTTATGGGCAAAAGTTACACTGTTATGGACTAAAGTTATACAAAAATGGACTAAAGTTATACAAAAATTGCCTAAAGTTATACTGTTATGGACTAAAGTTATACAAAAATGTACTAAAGTTATACAAAAGTTGTCTAAAGTTATACAAATATGGAATGAAGTTATACAAATAAGGACTAAAATTATACAAAAACTGACTAAAGTTATACAAATATGGACTAAAGTTATACAAATATCTACATTAGGAATGTGTTGAACTTCTACTCAATGAATGTATAACTCTAGTAACGATATGAATAACTTCTACTCAACGAATGTATAACTCCAGTAGAAATGTGTGTAATTTCAATGACTTTAGTCAATTTTTGTATAACTTTAGTCAATTTTTGTATAACTTTAGTCCTTATTTGTATAACTTTAATCTTTATTTGTATAACTTTAGTCCTTATTTGTATAACTTTAGTCTATATTTGTATAACTTTAGTCAGTTTTTGTATAAATTTAGTCCTTATTTGTAAAACTTTAGTCCTTATTTGTATAACTTCAGTCATTTTTTGTATAACTTTAGTCCAAATTTGTGTAACTTTAGTCCAAAATTGTATAACTTTATTCCATAATAGTATAATTTCAGTCATTTTTTGTATAATTTTAGTCCAAATTTGTATAACTTTAGTCCAAAGTTGTATAACTTACACAAATTTGTCAGTGAAGTTGCATAGTATAACTTCAGTCATTTTTTGTATAACTTTAGTCCAAATTTGTATAACTTTAGTTCAAAATTGTATAACTTTAGGAATATAAATTCAGATTTGAACCAACACATAAGAAGATGATATTAAAGTTACACATATTGCCAGTGAAGTTACACATTATAAATTGTGAACAAAAAAAACCAATAAATCAAAAAATGTACAATAAAAAAACTTCAATAACAATAATAAAAAATTAACCAATAAGTAAAAAAAAAAACAAATAACAAAAAAAAAATCAAATAACAAAAAACAAAAAAACCAAAACCAAACCAAACAAAACAAACTTGAATGGTTGTGTAACTTCAATTTATACAATGTATAACTTTAGATGTTAATAGTGTAACTTTAATGTAAAAAAGGTATAACTTTAGTCGTAAATAGTATAACTTTAATGTTTTAAGGGTATAACTTTAGTCGTAAATAATATAACTTTAATATTTTAAGGGTATAACTTTAATCGTAAATAGTATAACTTTAATGTTTTAAGGGTATAATTTTAGTCGTAAATAGTGAATTTTCAATAAAAAACAAAAAACGAAAACAAAAACAAGCTATAAAAAAATAGGGAACTGAAAAACAAAAAATGAAAAAATTAAAACAATTCTAAAAATATAAAAACTAGCTATAAAAAAATAAAACACACTAAAATAATTAAATAACATACTAAGTAAATAACAACACACAACAAAATAAGTAAATAACAAACATACTAAGTAAATAAACAATACACTAAAATCGTAGAGCAAATCTGAAAAATTAAATAACAAATAAAAAAACCCAAAAAAAAGTAAATCTGAAAAAAAAAACCAAATAACATAAACATAAAAAAAAACCAAATAACAAAAAAAAAAGTAAATCTGAAAAAAAAAAAAATAACAATAACAAAAACAAATAACAACCAAATAACCAAAAAACCAAAAAAAAAAAAAAAGCAAAAAAGTAAATCTGAAAAAAAGGACAAAAAACAAGGAAATTGAGGAGGGAGGCGGGTGGTTGGTCGTGGAGAGGTTGGCAGGCGGTGGTTGCGGTGGGGTGTAGTTGTGTGCAGTGGTGGTGGTGGCGGGCGCAGCAGGCGGCAGCAGGGAGGGAGAGTAAAGGTTATTGCGGTGGTGGCGTGCGAGCAGGCGGCAACAGGGAGGGAGAGCAGGCGGCAACAGGGAGGGAGAGTGAAGGCTGGTGGTGGCGTGGGGGCAGGCGGCAACACGGAGGTGGGGTGGTGGGCGGTAGTAGGAATGAGGAGGAAGGACGGAGGATTTGAAATTTGTTCTCAGATTTTTTTTTTTTTGATTTTTTTTTGTTTTGATTTTGTTTATTGGGAGAAAAATGAGAGAGAATGTAGAGAGATATGAGGAGTTTGTGATAATGAGGGATGAATGTTTAGTGAGGAGGAGTTGTTGATAATGAGTGAAAAATGAATTAGGGAGGAACTTAATTGCAATGAGGAGCTAATTAGAGGAAATGAATTTCTGACCATCCATTGAGATTTAATCTCAACCTTCCATCCCCTCCATCCTATGGTCCTTATAAGGACTTAGGGTCTCATAAGATGTAAGGGACTTATGAGAACCCTTCTCTCTCTCTCTCTCACTCTCTCTCTCTCTCTCTCTCTCTCTCTCTCTCTCTATATATATATATATATATATATATATATATATATATATATATATATATATATATATAAATTGAATCATGTGAGGCACCCTCCTTAGGGTGAGGCGGCTGAACCATTTACTCACCATTGGATCTAATTATTACAAGTGCACCAGATGTTGACACGTGTCCCCATATATACTCCCAACTAACGCACTTACTCACCATTTACTCATCTCACTTCCTCAACATTTACTCACCATTTATTTCTCTCTCTATTCCGCCATTATCAACATTTTCCGCCATTATCACATTACAAGCTCATCTATTCCGCCATTATCACCATTACTCCGTCTTCGCCATTCACTCTGTCTTCGCCATTCGCCATTCACTGAACTCCGTCTTCCGCCATTGAAGTCGATTTCTTCTTTTCTTCGTATGTTTCTTTCCGCCATTGAAGTCGATTACTCAGTTTTCTCTTATTTTTATATTCTCCTTCGTCTTCGTTTGATTTTTATGCATTTCGTTTATGCTCGATTATGTTCGCAATTTGATTTAAACTTTCTCTTATTTTTGTATTATGTTCGCAGGTTTTGATCGTTTTGTGAGCATAATCGAAGACAGTAGGAACGCATAAAATCAATTGCAGTCGATTTCTCCGCTTTTTCGTATGTTTCTTTCTATTTCAAACTTGTGAAACCGGTAGCTTATTTTGTGAATCTAGGAGGTAAATTTGTAAAACCAGTAGCTTATTGTTATATTATCTTCAAACTTCGACTTAATGTTTGTCATCTGTTTGTTAATATTTCGTTTACCTGCTTTTGTGAAACGTAGAACATATTTTGTGAATCTAGGAGGTAAATTTGTGAAACCAGTAGCTTATTGTTATATTATCTTCAAACTTGGAGTTAATGTTTGTCATCTGTTTGTTAATATTTCGTTTACCTGCTTTTGTGAAACCTAGAACTTATTTTGTGAATCTAGGAGGTAAATTTGTGAAACCAGTAGCTTATTGTTATATTATCTTCAAACCAGTAAATTTGGCTGCGTGTTGCATTTTCTGCTGTTGTTGTTTCTCTGCCTGTTGTATTTTCTGCTGTTGTTGTTCTCATTGAATAAGGTCTGAGATTATTCAAAGGTTTGTATAAATTACAGAGGTTTTCATAAATTACACTAGCTACTGTTTGTCTTCTGCTATTGTTGGTTGAGTGTTAATTGAATAAGGTCTGCGATTACAAAGAAGCAGAGAAACAAATTAAGAAGAAAAGAGCAAAATAGATGATTTTAACCACTTATAATGACCAAGTTTCACAAAAAAAGCTCTTAGATTCACTTTGAATAAGGCCCGAGATTCACAAAACAGGGTCTGTGAATTCACCAAATAAAGGAATGAACAAAACAGATGATTTTAACCACTTATAATAACCAAGTTTCACAAAACAAGGTCTGAGATTCACAAAACAAGGTCTGAGATTCACCAAACAAAGTCTGAGAATCTAAACCTTTTTATTTTCCCGGTTTTTGTGCTTCCTAGATCTAATTTTGTGAGGAATTTGTGCTTCCTAGGTCTGAGAATCTCCTTCACCTTTGTTTATTTTCCCAGCTTGTTAGTCCAACTACCTAGGAATTTGTGTTTTGTATTTTCACATTTGTTTTGTTTAACTAATATTTGTATTTCACTTGTTTCATAGACAAGTATGACACATTGGTGCAATGGTTGTGTTGTTAATCTTCTTAACGAAGATCAAGAGTCATTTCGCGCACTTTATGTCACTGAAAAACAAACAGCTATGGATTTCTCTTTTTCGCCGTTAAAGGAAGTTATAGTGCCTGGCCGTCACTATCAAGCATGTCATTCTGTTTTCAATAATGAAGATCTTATGCAAAAAATCTTCTCAAAAATTAATCATAATGAAGATAAAGCAAATATGGCGCTCGTTTGTCGAAATTGGGCTCAACTATTTCTGATACACAAAAGTGCACCTGGGGTCACCTTGGCATATTGGCTTTCTGTAGACATAAATGATATGAATGGTATTCGGACTATTTGTAGGGGTCCTAGAATAGTCTTTCAAACATGCAAATGTTTCATGACGGAGGATATGATTGCCAAATTCTTACTGCATTATAAGCAAGCAAAAATTCCATCTCAGAGTACTCATCTCAATGCTCTTGATGATGCTGCACGCAATGCAGTTAATGAGTCATTGCATGTTTTAAAAGCTACGCCGAGTGAAGAACGAGCTATAGCTATTGGCATTGCTGCTGACTTACTAGTCACTCGTAGAGATATATCTTTTCTTGACTTACCTCTGATGATGATGTATATATAGCCTAGAGTTGTCCCTTGTTTGTAATGTACTATCTGTGTAACTAGGGCTTTGCACTTTAAGGTTTTAACTTTGCCCTTTTGTTATTTTGTATAATTTCGTAGTAGTGTCAACCTTTCTGTATAATTACGTACGTCTTAGTTTAACATTTTGGATAACATAAATTATCATGTAATGTTATACTTTTGTTTTAAATATTTGCATGGATCACTTTTCTATGTATAATGCAATGTTCTTTACTTCTGACTTTCTATTTAATTTTGTATTTGTTTTCTTACATATTCTTCCATGCACTTATAATGACCAACTTATTTTGTGAATCTTGGAACTTATTTTGTGAACTTATTTTGTGAAGCTTAGTCCTTGTTTAGTGAATCTGAGACCTTTAAATTCAGTTAATTGAGTTAATTGACCACAACTTATTGTTATAATGTAATGTTCTTTAACAACTTATACTGACCAAGTTTCACAAAACAAGCACTTAGATTCACTGAATAAGGTCCGAGATTCACAAAACAAGGTCTGTGAATTCACCAAATAAAGGTATGAGCAAAATAGATGATTTTAACCACTTATAATGACCAAGTTTCACAAAACAAGCCCTTAGATTCACTGAACAAGGTCTAAGATTCACAAAACAAGGTCTGTGAATTCACCAATTAAAGGTATGAACAAAATAGATGATTTTAACCACTTATAATGACCAAGTTTCACAAAACAAGCCCTTAGATTCACTGAACAAGGTCTGAGATTCACAAAACAAGGTTTGAGAATCTAAACCTTACTGACCAAGTTTCTTTATTTTGTGAACTTATTTCCCTTTGCTTTGTGAATAATAGGTTTTACTGAGTTGTAGAAAGCAAGCCAAGCCAGGATGAAGCGACGTCGACGACGTCATCGAAGCTACCGCACCACTCTCTTGAAGCACCTCATCAAGCTCTTTGAACCGATCTCTAAGCCACCTCCAAAAAAGACAAGAATTTACAAAGAGAGACTGCCTGTGTTGAGGACTCGGATGTCTCCTGCTGGGCTTTACCACTTTCTCAACAATAAGGAGAATCCACCATCAGATAAGCAGATTGAAGCTATACAAGAAATGGGATTTGGTTCTCTATTGCATCTTAAAACAGATGTTGTTCCGGGTTACTTGGCGTACTGGCTAGTTTCAAATTATGACGACAAGAATCATGTAAACAAACATAAGAGACATACCAAAATTCCATAAATATATTAATCTGATGAGTTGTAACTTGACACGGTAAAAGCTTATTACGTCTCAGAATTTGTTACAATAATCAAAGATATGCTTTAAAATAATTGGGGAAGAGCTTTACAATAATCAGCTACATGAGAGCTTTAAAATAACGGAAAATTCACGTGGTACCCTCAAACTTTTCCATTTTTCACGTGGTACCCAACTTTTTAAGTTTGTGCACATAATATCCTTGAAATTTGATTTTCAAGCACAACGTGCCCTTTTTATCGTCTTTAAAATTTTCAATTGGTCATAAATTATAGACCATAAATCGAAATTGACTAATTTTTTTTTTCAAATTGATTACCTCTTCGAGATCTATAAATTGATAAAACGAAAATGGTCATTCGGAAATTTAAGATCGAAGATATGGTTGATTTGAGATTTTCGTTAAAAAAAACCCTATAAAATGTCAGGCGACAAATTTTTTTTTCACAAATCGTAGATTATGACAAGATAATCATTTTAGAAAAAAAAAATTGGCCGATTCTGAATTCCGCTCTAGGAGTTATGCGCAATTGAATTTTTTTATAGCGACAAAAAGGGTATGTTGTGCATAAAAATCAAACATGGAGGGTATAGTGTACAGAAACTTAAAAAGTTGGGTACCATGTGCAAAATGGAAAAGTTCAAGGGTACCACGTGAATTTTCCGTTAAAATAATTAGAGATATGCTTTAAAATAATTGGGCAAAAGCTTTATAATAATCAGCTACATGAGAGCTTTAAAATAATTGCATTTGTTCATTTGAATAAATGTCTGGAATTATTACAATAACAGCTTATAGGCATTACAAAAACGCTATCTGAAAAAAATTGTTCAATCAATCAATAACAGCTATCTAAACATTAGATTATCCGACAAATCCATCTAGAATTGTTCGCTAAATCCATCTAGAATCAATCAATTGTTCTTTTATGTTTTCCGCCGAGAAGAACCTTTAACGGCTGCTGTTTTAACCCTTTTCGTCCCCAATCTTCTGTCTTTTAAAAGATCTTTCTCTACTTCCAATATACTCCCCCTCAAAATTTCCACTTGCTCCAAAAGAGACGCTCTTGACTCGTTGGCATCTGACATCAACAAAATAGCCACCATCTCAAGCCATATAGGAATCCTCTCAACTCTCTTCTTAACCGAATACAATCCCTTCTCGTGCTTCCCTTCATATGTGAGCATGTGAAACATGGTGAAAAATCCCGATTCCTTATCATACTTGACATTCGCTTTCCATTCAAAATCAACATTCACGAATGTAAATGTGTTAATGAGAACTCCTTCTTTTGCTGTTTTCCTTGTATCCAAAAAGTCAGAAAAACAATCAACCTACAACATGTACAAAAAAAAGAATTAGAAAGCATGAGTATACAATAACAGGTTTAAAAACAATACAATAACTTTGTTACAGCAATACAATAATTCTGACTGAAAATAGAATTTGTATATGATCAGGAGTTAGAAAAACGTACTGCAATCTTTGCAAGTCTGTAAAAATTGGATTTTTCCCAGTCTTTATGCGACGTATGGTCCAGCACATCAACCGTCTTATTCATAAAGTTCACACAAACACAAAAGTAGTACTCCTCTAAAGACAACGGGATGAAGAGAAGGTCCACATCGATCTTAGAGTTTACAACATTTTCACCTAAAAAATAGGACCAAAACCGCACAACCTTGTCTTTCTGGCTGTCAGATACATCATCACTATCCCCTCCTTGCTCTAGCATGTCTTCAAAGATTCCCTATAAATACCATAAAAGTGTGAAGAAAATTGAAGATAAATGATTAAGCATTCTACAGTAACTGCACAATGAAAAACAGATCATACCATATGTTGTGTCCCAAGGAATATCATCACTGGCGCTCCTTTCTCTTTAACCTCCATGAAATTCAAGACAACTAACCAGGCAGCTATTATGCGCAACTCAGTGTAATTTTCGAGCTTTGTAGAAAGAATATCAGACCTATCCAAGATAGCATTGCCCGCAGAAAATAAAAGTTCACTGCAAAGGAGTAAAAAAAAGCTTAGTAATATTTTAAAACAATATAAAAAAAAATAACTACCAGCTACAATAACTGAGTTTTTCATAATACAATAACTATGTTAATGTAATACAATAATCGATTATTGTATTACATTAACATAGTTATTGTATTATGAAAACTCAGTTATTGTAATTTGTAAAAAAGATAGAATAATTGAACTTGTATAATACAATAACTGCAATACAGTATTAGAATAATCACACAAACTTGTTTCTCATTGAGTTTGGAGAAAAAAGAACATACTCATTTGCAAGATTGTAATCATCCAAGAAACAATAATCAATAACTTGTTTCTTCTTGCTTGGCATAGCACGTGTATATCTGCTGTTAGCCCTCATAACTTTTGAAACAATAACAAGATTTGTATCTGCCTTGCCACAGTTTATTGAGCAGCCAAGACCATCAGAGTTCGGTCTACTACCTCGGCCTGATCTAATCATCCCAGCACTCATAGGTGTATCAGGCATACACTTTTTCCCAGGCCCCGGAGTAATTACACCATCATCCAGTTCCTCAGCCATAACCCTAGCAGCTTCCAAAGCATCTACTTCAGCCCTCGCCGCTTCCAACTCAGCTAGCTTACACTTCTCAAGCAAAACAGGCAGCAAAGGTGCCTTTGCCTTTGTAAAATCATCAACCAAATCCAACAATTGTTTCCTCATTTTTTTGATATCAGCTAAAACCAAGATGACAGCTATCTCAGCTCTATATATGATCCTTTTCAATGGGTCATGCAACTCTGATTTGAACAACTTCCCAACATAAAACATCATATGAATCATGACAAAAATACCACAATCCAAATTCTGGGACCCTTTCGATTTCCACCCAAAAGCCACATTTACAAATTTGAAATTGCAGACCTCACTGCCTCTTTCAAAACCTTTCTCGACAAGAAAACTACCAAATATTTCAACCTGGTTACATTTTTAAATAAAAATTCATCACTCAAGAACAAAAAACATAACTAAAAGAAGTAGATGAAAACAAAAACTTATAATAAGGTACATACAATAGAGTTGGTAGCCAACACCCAGTTACTATCTTCAAAATCATCATATACACGATTGTCAAGATAGTCCACAGTCTTCCCCACAAAATTAACAACACAGAAAAAATGATCTCCAAAATGAACAGGGATAAAAACCTGGCATGATAAAACAGGCGTACATAAACCTTTGCTGTTCTCAACGATAAAAAAATCAACAGAAGAAAAAAGAAGAGAAAGGATTGGAAAAATTACCAAATCGGCACCAATGTCAAGAGAACCTTGGCTGTTCTCAATGACGGTTTCCCAAGCATTACAAATTTCTTTTCTGTATAAATCTTTCTCATCATCGGCAGCTTTGATAAGGTTAAACAAAGAAGCCTATGAAAAAATATTACCACACTATAAGAGAAAATGAAGTATCACAATTGAAAAAACTTGGTTAACTGAATACAATAACAACTATTCTGCTTTACAATAACTATCATTATACAATACAATAACCTCTATAAAATTTAAAATAACAAATCACAAAAATAAAAACACAATATTAGCTTCATTATAATACAATAACCACACTAATATATTGAAATAATAAAAATAAAATAACAAAAATTGAAGAATAGGAAAACTTGTTTAGCTGAATAAAATAACAGCTAACATGCTTTACAATAATCAAGTAACTACAATAAAATAACTGTCATAACCATTGTAAATTTACTGATACAGAAATATATAAAAAAAATTCCACATACCGAATGACTTGTACAAAAAAAACTTCTTATGGGGGATAACCCTTTCCCAGCCTTGACCAGCATGTCATTAAGTAAAAATGACCAGCAATCAATCACGTTCGATGTGATCATAGTCTTAGCAGACAATGAAATAATGTCATCTCGAGTTAACATATTGTGAAATGAAAACACAACCAAATCCTCCCTGCCACATTGAAACAAATTATATAGTAAAAACAAAAACACAAACAACAATAAAAGCTTTTAAAAAATAGATATAATAGCAAAAAAAAAAAAAAAAAGAGGAAACGAAAAACATATAATGCTTACCCAATTCGTAGGTCATGATCGTGCAGAAAACAGTAATCAAGTACAGTCTTCCTCCGCATTAAAATAGGAACGAAAAGCTCCTTGTACTCGCACAAAAAAGCAGACACTACAACTGCATCAGGATCGGCTGATTCACAATCTAAATCACACCCTATACAACAATTCCCAAAAAACGTATGCTCAGGCATAACGTCTGAATGCAGCAGGTAAGTATTTATAACAGAACTATCTTGCATTCTAGCCCCAACAAAAGCCTCATTGACAACTTTGTAAACAACGTCATCCATATTACACAAGTGCACAACTTCACACTCAACATCAATATTATCAATGCCGTCATTAGTTGGCACCTCCTTATTCAGTTTCTTAACCGCTACATCAGGGATCTTATTTTTATCTTTCTCCCGAGAATAAACCACCTTATATTTTTCTGGATCAAACGCTAAACCCCCATTCCTTTCATCTTTCCTCTTTTCATGCTCCTTGCAAAAACTTTCATACAACGGCAGTTTACTTCCTGCCTGTTTCATTTCCTCAGCTTTTTCACAAATAAAATTGAAATATTTAGTGAACAAAGAATCGTCGTCACTAATGAAAGCAGGAGTCAAAGAAACTGAAGTGGCTGTCGAAGAATCTTCAAGTGTTGAAGAACCACACTCCTTTCCCATCACTTCCTTCCGTTGCGTGTACAAATGGAGAAATATCTCAACATCCCTCTTCATCATCAAAAGATGTGCTTGGGAAACCTAAGAAAAACAAAAAGAATGAAAGAATAATTATACTAAGCCTTTACAATAATTATACTAAGTCTTTACAATAATTGAAAAAAATAACTGCTACAAAGTTTTAAAATAACTACACTACACCTTTACAATAACTACAAAAATGATGGGAAGAATGATTGGAACTTACATCAACAGCCTTTGCTCGAATAACATCATCAGTATCAAAACAGTTAGGTAGTTCCAGATATTTTTTCTCAGGTTCAGGTTTATCAACAACGACTGCACATACCTCAGCAGCTTTTGCTTCTCTTAAGCGTTTGCAGACAGGATAGACACCATTGATATATTTCCCCATTCCCTAACGAACCAGAATTGAGCTCTAAAGTACCCCTACTAATAAAAGACTTCTCATCCTAGTGCTTGATAAGAGGAGTATCAGAAGACATTGTATATTCCTTAAAACGCATATGATGGAAGTATGCCACCATAACAACAAGTATGCAACCACGCAAAGTAGACGACCCAGTTCTACACCACTCAACACCTTCGACTAATTTATCAAACACATACCCACACCAATCCAAATGGTGGATACGTGAAACATCTTGCACCGCTTTAAGAATTGAAAAGTAAATTCCATAATTTGAAGGGGGAGCAAGGACAATGGACATAGCATAAAGCACAAACAGCCTCCGAAATTCATCTCCCCCATCATCCCCCATAGCAGTAATTGCATTATAAACAGCAGGGATAGTAACATAATTTGTCCCTTCTACATTAAACTTCTTCCGGAACTCAGCTTTCAACGTTTCTTGTGAAGACAATAAACTATGTCCAGTGTAAACAACCTCAACCTTATCACCATCGTTTGGAAATCCAAAAACATCATACACATTATCTTTTGACAGAAAAAATTTGACATCTCTTGCTTGAAAAATATGAGCAGTTGCATTAAAATGTTTTATAAACAATGGTATAACACCCAATTGCAAACTGTTCACTTAAAATCAAGCAAACCACCAAATCCGATCTCAATGACAGCCTTTCGCTGATTTGGACCAAGTTGTTTTACCAGATTAACCAAACCATTAGGACGACATCTCACTTTAATGTTTGCAGCAATGAAATGGAAAATCAAGCAAAATATAAAAAGAGTGACACATCAAAACAAAGGAGAAATAAACAGAAACTCATAACAGGGGGCAGGACACATATACTCACATGTTCAATCTTGGAGTTCCAGGAACCTTACTGAGCTTCTTTTTTGGAAAATTTACTTTTGAGCGTTTTAAATCAGCTTTATTACCATCTTCAGGCTTCCTGTTACGTTTAGGACCCATTTGTTTTTATCATTGAGCAACAGAATATAAAATTATCAGAATAAACACAAAAAAATATGACAACAACTAATACAATAACTGAGTTTTAATAATACAATAATCAGGATAAAGTAATACAATAATTGGACTTGAATAAAATGATAACTAAATAATACTACGTATAGAATAACTAAATTACTAAATTACAATAACTATCCCAATACATTACAATAATAAACATCACTATATTACAATAACAACATCAATATATTACAATAACAAACTTTTCATATTAAAATAACTGGACTTGACTAAAAGCTGACTTTAAAACACTAACCAAAGATCAATAAATAAAATAATACTCATTACAATAACTGATTTTCTAAATTACAATAATTACCACAAATACATTACAATAACAACATCAATATATTACAATAACAAAAATAATTCCAAACACACACACACATTATGATCATTAGAATGTACAGGAATTCACGACAAAAAGAAAAACCTCAACAAAAGATACAAAAATGAAAAAATGAATTACGAAACCCTAAATTATGCGAAGACAATGAAAAAATTTAATTTAACAACAAAAACACAACAAATTAAACTATATACTAAACAAAATGAAGAATAAACACAGAAAACACAAGAAAATCAAGTAGAAAACAAGAAGAGGACAAATGCAAAATCAGCGGAAAAATTTAGTTCAACTCATTGATTACCTGTTGAGAAGTACGAACGAATTGAGAACAACGATTTATGAGAGAAAACGACGATAATGAAGTAGAAGGACGAATAAATTGAGCACAATAACTGACGACAGCGAAGATGAAGAACAACGAACGAAAATGGAGAACGCAGTGCAATTTTAAGAGGCAAAATATGAGAGAGAGAGAGAGAGAGAGAGAGAGAGAGAGAGAGAGAGAGAGAGAGAGAGAGAGAGAGAGAGAGAGAGAGAGAGAGAGTAGGAACTGACGAGAAAATGGGGGAAAAAAGAAGTTGAACTATCAAAATTTGGTTTATATATGAGATGTAAAATTAAATCTCAGCCACATATCTTATGTTAGATGAATGGTCCAGATTCAGAGGGGTAACTCACCAAAAGTGACCTCACTCATTTGATCCTATTTCTATTTCTATATATATATATATATATATATATATATATATATATATATATATATATATATATATATATATATATATATATATATATATATATATAAGCAAGATCCAGTGAGTTTGCCACTTTTCGTGAGTTACCCCCGCATATATATACAATTGACCTAATAAAACCAATTACTCACAATCTCACAATCATATGTCACACAACACAAACTAAACTCTTCTCTCCCCCCCCCCCTCTCTCTTTTTTCTCTCTCTCTTTTTTTTTTTTCTCTCTCTCTCTCTCTCTCTCTCTCTCTCTCTCTCTCTCTCTCTCTCTCTCTCTCTCTCTCTCTCTCTACTGCTGTTACTCTATTACGATCCAAAATTTGCACAAAAATTCTTCAAAATCTATCAGCATTCATCGATTCTTCATGTTTTTTTTTTCTATTTTCTTCAAAATCGTGGCATACTCCAATCAAATTTTCACAAAATTGGAGTAATCCAAGTCGAAAACACAAAACTAATTCATTATCTTTGTT
Organism: Silene latifolia; assembly: GCF_048544455.1. NCBI lineage: Eukaryota > Viridiplantae > Streptophyta > Magnoliopsida > Caryophyllales > Caryophyllaceae > Silene > Silene latifolia. Next base: position 45,999,425 of record NC_133535.1, on the reverse strand, counting down.
CAATTTGATCGATACACGCATCAATCGTCAATTTTTGCCCAAAATTTGTAGAAACCCTAGCGGAAATCGAAAAAATTAAGGTAATCGTAGATTATATAAGTCGATATAGTGTTATTTTGCGAGTTATTTCAATTTCTACTCCGTTAGTATGCTTGTTTATCATACATTTGACATTTGATTGATGATTTATTATCATAATCCTGAAAATTTGTTGATAGTCTAGATTAGCACACCAACTGTTTGTTAAAATGTCTAGTTAAATTTAGAAACTCAGTTATTGTAATGATAAAACGTGGTTATTTAATTGTTATTCAAATGCAGAAACACAGTTATTGTAATGTAGAAACTCGGTTATTGTAATGTAGAAACTCGGTTATTGTAATGGAGAATCTCTGGTATTTGTAGTTATTGTAATGTACAAACTCAGTTATTGTGTTATTGTATTGAAATGAAACTCAAATATGTTCAAATTTCATATTCACTCGTTACTTGTCGTAACATTACATCTCGATTATTGTATTACTTTAATCCAGTTATTGTATCATCAAAACTCATGTATTGTATTTTGTAGTTGCTTCATGAGTGTTCTGGTAAGTTATAGTCTCTTTTTTTGGTGATTTGCAGGTGGAATCACGATAGATGCGGATAATTGACATTTAATGGAAAAATTGATGTCTATACTTGATCATTTTAATGAAGAAATGTAGTTATTTTATAGTTAACTTAGTTGTTTACTGTGAATAATCTTTTCTGGTAGTTATAGTTATTGTAATGTAGAAATCCGAGTTTATTGTAATGTATAGACTCTGTTATTTGTATTTATTATAATGTAGAAACTCAGTTATTGTAATGTAGAAACTCTAGTATTTGTAGTTATTCCAATGTAGAAACTCATTTATTGTAATGTAGAAACTCAGTTATTGTAATGTAAAATCTTGGTATTTGTAGTTACTGTAATGTAGAAAGTCAGTTATTGTAATGAGTAAACCGCGTTATTGTATTGAGATGAAATTCAAATATACTCAAATTTCTATCTTGTGTTTGTTTATCTTGTTTAATTGCATAACTAGTCATTTTATTCAATCAATAATTGAGATTGGTTAATGCAATAGCAAAATCTGAAAAATGAAATAATATATATATATATATATATATATATATATATATATATATATATATATATATATATATATATATATATATAACAAGGTTAAAAAAAACCACTTACTTTCATTATATAACTATTTTGTTTCCAACACATTACATTTAAACATCTCCAACAAATTATATCTAAGCATCATCTTAATTACATCTATGCATTTCAAATAATACATATAACAATAGTAGCATCACAAATATTATATATATTCCTGCTGTATATGCAAGATAAGCACAGAAACTGTGGATCATCTCTTTTTCCAATGCTCTTACAGTAGAGAGGTTCTCTCACGGGTGGGCGATTGGCTTGGAATCGTCTTACCTTACCAGGATCTGCTCACATGGCGCCTGGGGTTCAAGGGATCCAAGCTTCAGAAGGGGGTAGTTCATGTTGTCATCAATGCTTGCCTCTACCACCTATGGAAACAAAGGAATCAGAGTAGAACGGAGTTAATTTTGCTGCATCCCTCGAAATTGGTCCAATTAATTACGGAGGAGATGAAGAAACGGGTCTCGAGTATTGTTTCTCTGCCAGTAAAAGGAAAAGATCGCAGCTTTGTGCGACGAATCACTGGAATTTGAAAGTGACAAACACAAAAATTAGAAGGATACCTGAAGATGAGGTTGATGATTGATCTCCATGGTTGGATCTCAAGGAAACCTGCGGTCTGTTGCCTATTTGTTTTTTGTTTTAGATTTGATGTTGGTAGGTGGAAGTAGGCCTGAATTTGTTTTTGATGTCGGTAGTTGGTATAATGGTTGTTGTCCTTTGTTGGGTTGTATGGGTTGTCCAATATGATGACCCATAAACCCGTGTATGGTCTCGCTTTTATTTTTTATATATATCTTACCTTTTACCAAAAAAAAAAAATATTATATATATTTATCTACAACACAACGTCTAAAATATTTCTTCCAACGAGAACTGTGTCTTGCTGTTGTTTCCACGTTCCTTCCACCAGTATTTCTTCCCAACGAGAACCATGTCTTGCCGATTGATGATGGTTGAACCAGCAGACAACAGAAGCTCACTGAAAGAAATAAAAACAAAAAGGGGGTAAGTTATAAATAACTTTGCGACTGATATACAATAACCACCTATAAGTATTGAAATAACCGTAAAACCACTATAAAATAAATGGATATTTTAGAGAAATAAAGCATATTATTATAACAGACTATAAGCATATTATATGAGACCACAATAGTAACTCCAAATTGAAATAACTAAGTTAAAACAATACAATAATTGAGATGTAATATTATTATAACCAACTTAAACAGATTATATAAGAATACGCCATCTTACAGCAACTCTAATTTGAAACAACAAGTTAAAACAATACAATAACTAAGTTTGAATAATATAATAACTCGGTTAAAGCAATACAATAACTATTATTAACATAATATATTCAAACATAGCAAACAAGAAGTAACTACAAAATACAATAACTGAGTTTGAATAATACAATAACTCGGTTAAAGTAATACAATAACTGCTATTAACAGATTAACCACAAAATCCGAGATATTATCAAAGATACAGAAACACAATTGAATAACAAAAAAAACTACTCAAACACCTTACAAACAACATGAAAATGCACAAATCATTTAGAATTCTCATCTCAAACTCAAAACCTTATAAATTATTGGCAAAAACAATGAGAGAACAATTAATTTAACAACAAAGACATAAGAACAAACGGATATACAACGAATCAATGAAAATGAAACGAATATTAGATAAGAACGATAATGAAAATGCACAAATCAGATCTAGACAAATAAAATTAGTACTTACCTATAGTGAAATTGAAGTGAAATTGAAGTGAAATACGAAGATGAAGCGAAAGTGACGACGAAATATCCTTAACTGATGATGAATTTGAACGAGTATGATGAACACTAAGTTTGTAGCTGCAACTTGAACGAAATTGATGAAGATTGAATTTCATAACTTGTATCGATTCTTTTTTTTTGTTCTGGTTTTTTAGAGGTTGAAGGAGGATAGAGAGTAATTTTTTTCTAATAATGGAGGATGATGCGTGTCTTTTATATGATGTTTTACACCTCGTTTTACACGCATTTCAGAGCTCAATTGTGTAGTTTTATGCTACTATTTGCCCCATTTCGTCTACTTTCGTATTTTTATGTAATATTGCAGATTTATGCGGAAATGAGTAGATATTGAGCCAAATCCGTCCACGAGTACCTTGCACTGCATTTGACGTAAAGTATTCACTCAAGGAACGAGCTTGGTGCGCATTTTGAGGCCCGAAAGACAAATCCACGAGAATTAGAAGTCAAGTACCAGCTAAAGCAGTCGATCGACTGGCCCCCTTAGTCGATCGACCAACACACGATAAGCAGAGGTTACTGTACACTGCAGCTCAGTCGATCGACCGGTCACAGTGGTCGATCGACCAAACCGCTACTTCAGACGTGAATTAATAGGTCGAGAAACTTGAAGCCCATGATACATTAGGTTTTGGAATAAGAACTACGTTGTATTCTATATAACGTAGGCTAGCTTTTCAGAATACTCATCCAGCTTTTATCCAGAGTTTTATACATTCAGTTTCATTCAGTTTTCATTAGCTTTGTTAATTCATTAGGGTTCTTAATATTGTTGGGTATTCAATACAATTCGGTTTTCGGATCTTTCTTCTGCAAATTCATTCGGTACTCCTTTGCCTATTTTCAGTTTCATTACTTTATCGTTTATAGTATAGAATTGTTAGTTAGTTTCCCGAAGCCATAATTATCGTTTTATGCTAGCCTTTTATTCCGTTAATTTAAGCATGAATTCAGTAGTTAATTTCGTTAATTTCATTGTTGTTATCATTCCAAGTATGAGTAGCTAAATTAATTGTGCTAGGATGTAGGGGAACTGTAGGTTAGGCGGCATTAGATTTAACACGGCCTGAAATCGCATGCCGGTCGATCGACTGGGTTCCCCGGTCGATCGACTGGCCACGCTGAGATTGTTTCATTTTAATTGTTTTAATTGTTGTGTTTGACGAATCGAGTGCACGCGACCAGTCGAATACCTAGGATTTGACCAACCCAATAAAGATCGAAAGATAGGGAAGGGAGATAGCCTACTTAATTAAGAAGACTAGATTAATTAGATCGAAAGATAGATTAATTTAGACCTTTAGTCACTTTTCAGGACGAAAGTCAGTATTAGTGGTATTAGGGACCTGTAGCGAGATCGAAAGATGCTACCTGTGAGAGTGGACCGAGAAGACCTCTTATTTTCCCGTCTCACGTGATTGTTTTAGACCTACCTAGTTTGCTGCCGCCGAAACTATAGTGAACCGACCATCCTTGCACCCTTTTAATTCTTGATTTTATCCGTTTATTTAGTTTACTGTCTTTTATTTACCTTTAGCTATAGACCAAATCAACTCAATTCCCACATACTGTTACCTTAGACTGAAATTAGACATCTAATAATTACATCTGCCTCTCTGTGGTTCGACCTTGTTACCACTAGCTTTTGTTAGTTTTAATAGGTTTTATAAATATTATTTTTGGTACTCACAACGACGGGTATCAAATTTTGGCGCCGTTGTCGGGGAGGCATTTGTTCTAATTTTTAGTTGTTTTATTTTAATCTGTTTCTTAGTTTAAGGGACATTCGTTCCTTAAACTATTCACATATTCTTTTTGTAGTTTCTTCTTATGCTCAGGTCACAGGGAGGTGAATTAGTACCTTTTAATCCTGATATTGAGAAGACCTTGCGTGAGTTGAGACGATCATCTAGGATATTGCCGACAGAGGAAGAGCTGAGTACTCTGTCTAGTTACTACGAGAACGAGCTATACGAGGAGGATCCACCTTCATCACCCATTTCCACTTCTTCAGCTGAGACAGTCACATCTCCGGAAATTCCAGTCATGGCTGAAGAAGCAACTATAGCAAGTCACTCTAAGCCGACAGCTGCAAATCTATACAAGGGGTTCGAACTACCGGGAGCTGATAGGAAATTCGAACCGAAGCCTTCTTATATCAACTTGGTTGAGAGAAACCAATTCGGAGGAGCTGCAAATGAAGATGCAGCCAAGCATATGGAGATATTTATTGATTATTGCTGCTCTATACCCCCGCCGACCGGTGTGACCCAGGACCAGATAAAGGAGACTATGTTTATATTTTCACTCCGCGATGCTGCAAGGGAGTGGTACAGAGATCTGGACTGAGCTGCTAATGGGATCACCGACTGGAATTCTTTAGCCTTGGCATTCTACAAGAAGTACTTTTCTGCCTCGAAGACGAAAGCTATTAGAGCTCAAATCACGAGCTTTAAACAGGGGCCTGATGAGAACTTTCATGAGGCATGGGTCCGTTTCAAGAAGCTGGTGCGAACCATTCCGCATCATGGGTTTGAGAAGTGGAGCCTATGCAATCAGTTCTACAATGGGCTCTATGACGATCAGAGGGCTATCCTGGACGCGACAAAGAAATGGCGATTCCAGGAGAATACGGGGAGACTAAGGGGTGGAAGATCATTGATGACTTGGCCACCCACAAAGCTGAGTATGGGAATTCCCGGGGAAATCAAAGGAGAGCTGCTGAATCTCCTTCTGTAGCTGCATTAGAAGCTCTCACGGCGAGATTTGACAAGTACGAGTTGGGAGGAGCTTCAAAAGGAGGGATTTACCATGTGAATGTTTGTTTGCAGACGGTCCTTTAAATCTCGTAAAAGATGTGGAGCCGAGGGACATGTTTTGAGACAATTGTCCTAGTCCCTTTGAGTCTTGTGCTGCCTTTCAACATTATAGGCAGACAAACACTTACTATGAGCCGAATGTCCACCCAAATTTGAGGTGGAGTAGCCAAAATGTCTTGAATCCGACTCAACCTCCACAGCAGCAGCAGCAGCAGAACTATGTGCCCCCTCATAAGCAACAACAGTTCCAAAAGCCTCCGTATGTCCCCACAAAGAAAGAAAGAACAAGCCCAAGGTTCCGATTTCAATGAGTTGAAGAATTTGTTTCTTTGAAGGAATCCCTGTGCTAGAGAGGCCGGGATGAAGATGTTGGAGAGCCAAATTGCCCAATTGGCTAGCAAGAATACAACTCGAGCTCCGGGACATTTACCGACTCAAACTGATCAAAAGGAGACCCTTAATGCCATTACCTTGAGGAGTGGGTCTACCCTTGATGGGCCCATTATGGTTGAGGATGTCACTGAAAAAGATGAGGCGGAAATAAGCAAGAAGAAGGCAGTGGCGAATAAAAACAAGAAAAAGACGATCAGCAGGTATGTCAGTCGATCGACTGACATATCCGGTCGATCGACTGAAGTACGACAAACAGTAGCTTCTGGTCCTGTTGAAGTCAGTCGATCGACTGACCAACTTGGTCGATCGACTGAGATTGCTGTTGAAGGTGATTCTTTTCGTCCTCCAATGCCTAACAACTTGAGGGATCACTTGTTTCGGAGTACGACAACTCCGAAAGTATTGAGTCAAGACCCGAATGCTGATGGGTCTGTTCCGGTTCCGAAGTACGACCCTTTGTTAATTAATGGTTCACATTTGAGACGGTCTGAAGAAGGGTCAAGCTACAACAAGGAGAAGGTGGTGGATTTTCAGCCTAAATCCACCGATGCCGGCATGAGAGATTTAGAGGAGAGGGCTAAGTTGCTACTTTTAGCCCCTTATCCAGAGAGATTGGTGCCGACAAAGGAACAGGTATCATTTAATAAGTTTGAAAAGGTTATTCGTAGTTTAAATGTGCAAGTTCCTTTCCTTGAATTAGTCAATCAAGTGCCTGCTTACACGAAATTCATGAAACAACTCTTATCCAAAAAGAAGTCACTTGAAACTGTGCACACTGTCGCACTCACTGAGGAGTCATGTTCTTATTTGACCCATACTGCACCCCTTAAGCTAGAAGACCCGGGTAGTTTTTATGTCCCATGTAATATTGGCACCTTTCCTATTGAGAAAGCCTTATGTGACCTAGGAACCAGTATTAGTGTAATGCCCTTGAGTCTTGCTAGGAAGCTCAAATTGACTAGGTTTGCAGTAACCAACATGACAGTACAGATGGCTGATCGCTCTGCGGTCCAACCAATAGGAGTCTTAGAGGACATCCCCGTGCAAATAGGGAAGTTTTTCTTCCCTGTTGACTTCGTGGTGCTCGATATGCCCGAAGATGCCCACATCCCTATCATTTTGGGTAGACCATTCTTGCACACTGCTGGTGCAGTTATTGATGTTGGTTCGGGAACTTTGACCTTTAAGGTAGGCAAGCATTCCATTGTCTTTGCCCATACAGCTAGGAAGAAAGACCCCATGTGGCCCGTCACTTGCAATACGGTTTCTGAAAATAAATCTTATTTTATACTTTCTGATATGCCTGTCTCTATTCCTACTCCTGTTGTGACACCTCCGCCCCAGATTGGGAGCAAAGTGGAGGAAGATTCTTCTGTTTTAGACATTGCAGGAGCTGGTTTGGGGAAGGAAGAGCCACATGTTGCTCCAGCTGTGAAGGAGCCGATCATTCAAAGAAGTGGTCTAGGATGCCTTAGCTATGGCACTGATGAGGAGCCTGAAGATGAGCCAGTCAAAGGAACGGAGTCTGATTTGGATTCCGACGAGTCAGAGGAGGTCATTGAGTGGGAAGATGTCCGACATGTTGATCCGTTGAGCTTGACGGATGATGAAGTTGAGATGATTGCCGCTGAGAAGATGAGCACTGTTGAGGCTACCCCTTGTAGCCAGAAGCCAGTCAAGTGGGCCATTCCATGGCCATTCTTGATCAACTATTAGTTGATTGAGACTTTTTCACAAACAAGACATTTTATTTGCTTTCGTTGAACCTTTTTATTTATTGCTTTTGTGTGCGCGAGACTTCGCATTTTATTTCGGTTGCTTAGGATTTTAAACACTTTAGTCGGTTACTTTGGGTTTTGCGCAATTTTGGGCGCGTATTATTGTGCATTTGCAGGTTTTTAGACCTCATTAGCTCAAGTTATTGAGCTAATTCGAAGAAATCAGAAAGTTACAGCAGTTATTCCAGTCGATCGACTGACCCTTATGGTCGATCGACTTATGGTCGATCGATCGAAGCCGCAGTTCAGGAGCTTCGTTCTCGACACATTGGTCGACCGACCGAGTAATGTGGTCGATCGACCGAGGATATTCTTGCACTGTTTACGATCACTCCCCTGCTGTGTTTGGTCGATTTACGGAATTAAGGGAGTTTTCTACTCCACTTTATTTTCCGTCATATATCTGATTTCTTCCATTTTCTTAATTTGGCACATAATTACCGCTTCAACATTGCTTTCTCGGTTTTATGCGTGGTATATGTTGTCTTTTCAGGTACTTATTGGTAGCATGCTCTTTGTTCTTCGAAACCTCCTAGCTCACATTTGGTTTGGGAGGTTTCCTCTTGCTGCGCTTAAAGTCTTGTGAGTCTCCTTGTCTTCACTTCATGTCTTGTTTCCTTAATTTTCTCGCAATTTCCCGTTTTCCTTTTCTTCATTACATGATTTTGCACAATGGGGACATTGTGCGATTTGCTTTGGGGAAGGGTTTTGCGTTGCATTTCATATGTTTTTGCATTCACGTTTACATTTTGTCTTGCATTGTTGTTTACTTTCTCATTTATACACAAAAATTCAAAAAAATTTGAAAAAATTTCCAAAATTTCAAAAAATTCAAAAATGCACGTTTATTTTAGCATATAGGTTGAGTCGGAACGGTAGTATTTCAATGATGACATTGCATTTGCATATGTTTTCGCCTAAGCCTTGCTGATTGGCATGTTATTAGTAGAATTATTTGCATAGTCTACGAGTTTTCATTAAATTCCTCGCTGAAACTTGAGACTTGACTTAGATTTTTGGCAAACTACATCATTTTCTGAGGTTTAGAGCCTATAACTGGTGACATCTATGACCGGTTTATCTAGGTATGTGAGTAGTTACTCCTTATGAGACATGTTACATAAATATGCATAAATATGAATTTGATCTGCTTAATACCTGTATGCATTCGGTTCGTGGTTTGTTGACACATGTGGAAGAGGTTTTCCTTTATTCATTTTACCCATGAACTCCACACTGCCAAAAATAGCCTTTTTGTCCCGTTACTACATCCTACACTTAGCCTGCCTTTGTCAAGCTAGTAGTTTATGTTTTTGGGATTGTTACTTCGTTTTTGGTAGCATATGCTCATTTTGAGATGAAGTTGGGAAATTGGAAGAAGGAAACAAAGAAAGAAGAAAAAAAAAAAGAAAAGAGAAGAAAAATGATTCGAAAAAGAAGAAAAGAGTGCTGTACTGTAGAGGCAGTCGATCGACTGGCATCATCGGTCGATCGACTGGGACCCGAGAAGAGAAAGAGAAAAATCAATTCGCATGATTCAAGTCTTTATTCAAATGGCGATTTTTGCTCCCATGTTTCATTTATATCTTATGGGGAGTTGATTATTTCGGAGATTGTGAGTTTTGTGCTTGCTATAGCACCTTTTCGATTTGAAGTTTGAGCAAGAAGTGGATGTTGTCATATGGTTTTGTTACGGTACTAGCTTGATCACCTGTACCCCCACATTCCCATCAATGTTTTGCCTTTCCTGCCCATTTCCTCACATATCCCATATATACCTCGGCATGTGTCATGGTCATTTGTTTGGTTGGAATGCATATGTACGGTTGTAGAGATTATTTTCATATTAGATTGCAGGCATGTTCTTATAGGTCGTAGTTAGGTGAGTGTCACTAACTTCTTTCTATCTTATACATTTTTCACCTTGTGTTTATTCGAGTGATTTGAGCGACCCGTGAGAGTCCAATTTGATGAGTCTCTACAGTTGACAGTTCAGCAGTTTTTAACGACTCCATAACTCGTTTGCATGATTCACGTTACTGATTGATTGTTAATTATGCATTAAATTGGTTTAGGCTATTCAATTGCATTTCGCTCTGAGATTGAACTCGTTCCTATAGATCGAGTCTAGTTCTTGCTTGGGGACAAGCAAGGGTTTGGTTTGGGGAAGTTTGATGCGTGTCTTTTATATGATGTTTTACACCTCGTTTTACACGCATTTCAGAGCTCAATTGTGTAGTTTTATGCTACTATTTGCCCCATTTCGTCTACTTTCGTATTTTTATGTAATATTGCAGATTTATGCGGAAATGAGTAGATATTGAGCCAAATCCATCCCCGAGTACCTTGCACTGCATTTGACGTAAAGTATTCACTCAAGGAACGAGCTTGGTGCGCATTTCGAGGCCCGAAAGACAAATCCACGAGAATTTGAAGTCAAGTACCAGCTAAAGCAGTCGATCGACTGGCCCCCTTAGTCGATCGACCAACACACGATAAGCAGAGGTTACTGTACACTGCAGCTCAGTCGATCGACCGGTCACAGTGGTCGATCGACCAAACCGCTACTTCAGACGTGAATTAATAGGTCGAGAAACTTGAAGCCCATGATACATTAGGTTTTGGAATAAGAACTACGTTATATTCTATATAACGTAGGCTAGCTTTTCAGAATACTCATCCAGCTTTTATCCAGAGTTTTATACATTCAATTTCATTCAGTTTTCATTAGCTTTGTTAATTCATTAGGGTTCTTAATATTGTTGGGTATTCAATACAATTCGGTTTTCGGATCTTTCTTCTGCAAATTCATTCGGTACTCCTCTGCCTATTTTCAGTTTCATTACTTTATCGTTTATAGTATAGAATTGTTAGTTAGTTTCCCGAAACCATAATTATCGTTTTATGCTAGCCTTTTATTCCGTTAATTTAAGCATGAATTCAGTAGTTAATTTCGTTAATTTCATTGTTATTATCATTCCAAGTATGAGTAGCTAAATTAATTGTGCTAGGATGTAGGGGAACTGTAGGTTAGGCGGCATTAGATTTAACACGGCCTGAAATCGCATGCCGGTCGATCGACTGGGTTCCCCGGTCGATCGACTGGCCACGCTGAGATTGTTTCGTTTTAATTGTTTTAATTGTTGTGTTTGACGAATCGAGTGCACGCGACCAGTCGAATACCTAGGATTTGACCAACCCAATAAAGATCGAAAGATAGGGAAGGGAGATAGCCTACTTAATTAAGAAGACTAGATTAATTAGATCGAAAGATAGATTAATTTAGACCTTTAGTCACTTTTCAGGACGAAAGTCAGTATTAGTGGTATTAGGGACCTGTAGCGAGATCGAAAGATGCTACCTGTGAGAGTGGACCGAGAGGACCTCTTATTTTCCCGTCTCACGTGATTGTTTTAGACCTACCTAGTTTGCTGCCGCCGAAACTATAGTGAACCGACCATCCTTGCACCCTTTTAATTCTTGATTTTATCCGTTTATTTAGTTTACTGTCTTTTATTTACCTTTAGCTATAGACCAAATCAACTCAATTCCCACATACTGTTACCTTAGACTGAAATTAGACATCTAATAATTACATCTGCCTCTCTGTGGTTCGACCCTGTTACCACTAGCTTTTGTTAGTTTTAATAGGTTTTATAAATATTATTTTTGGTACTCACAACGACGGGTATCAGGGGAGATTGAGGGAAAAGTGGGTATTTGTAGGTTGAGTAAGATCTAATCTCAGCTATCCATCTTAGATTAGATTAGTGGTTCAGATTTAGAGGGGTAACTCACCAAAAAAACCCAACTCATATTTTTGCAACGGTAAATCTTAACAAAAAAAAAACTCTACTAATCTATCATTTATCCATGTTTAAATGGAACCATTTTGAGGAATAGAAAGGTGGTATATTTTCTTCGTTGTTTACCTATACTAGGAACACAATTGGAGAGAAAGGGATAACATAGATGTATAAAATGCCGAAATTAAAATCTCCTCAACATGACATTTGCCAACAAAGACTTATACTATGCAAAGTGATTTATGAATGCTCACTTATACTATGACATTTGCGGAGGCTGCAACAATTTTTTTTGGAAGCAAAGAGCGAAAATAAAATGGAATATTGACGGGGACACATGTACAAAATACTTCTTTAATTGGTTTAAAGGACGAGCTGATAGGAATTTTATTTATGGAATTAAGGGGAATGATAACTCCCGGATTTTCGATGTCAAGAAGGTGGGTTTTTTTTTTCATAAGAGCTTTTATGAGTTATATAATCCGCATGGGGTGGATGAAGATGGTGGCTCTAGTAGGGGTGGTGTACCCTTTATTGAGATGGTACATAATCTCAGAAGTTCTATTAAAAGTGATGATGTGGATTTTCTAGAAAGACTGTTTACTGCTAAGGAGGTTAGACGTGCTACATTTCAAATGGGGACACTAAAATCGCAAGGTCCGAATGGAATTCCAGCTGTGTTTTTTTCATAAGTGTTGGTATATGGTTAAAAATGATGTTACAAAAGCAGTCCTTTTGATTTTGAACTCGGGAGTGGTATTGAAGGAGCTGAATAGGACTTTTATCACGCTCATTCCAAAGTGCGAGAATACGGAAGGGGTGTGATTATCGTCTAATTAGCTTATGTAATGTTATTATGAGAATTATTAAAAAATGCATCACTAATAGATTATCGCGAGTTATGGAATATTTGGTTGGGAACTTTCAGAACGCTTTTATTCCAAGAAGGCAGATAACCGATAATATCCTTCTTGCTCATGAAGCCATTCACAATATTAACTCACATAAAAAGGGTGTAAATGGGAGGTTTGCGTTTAAAGCGGATATGAGTAAGGCGTACGATAGGATACGTTGAGATTTTTTGAGAGCGTATCTGCAGGGTTTCGGATTTCCTGGGAAAATTATTAAGCTCGTTATGAATTGCGTCAATACTGTTTTCTATGAGGTTCTTTTTAATGGAGCTCCTCTGGAGCAATTTCGCCCTCGGTGTGAACTTCGTCAGGGAGATCCTTTATCACCACATCTATTTATTTTATGCATGGAAGTTCTGTCTGCTAATGTTTGTAAGGCACAACAAATGGGACTATTAAAAGGAATCAAGTTAAGTAGACGTTCGGAGGCCTTGACCCATCTGTTCTTTGCGGATGATTCAATTTTCTTCCTACATGATAAGAACAATTCGGTGGAGCAGTTGAAAGATATTTTTGTACGGTATTGTATGGCATCTGGGTAAGTTTTAAATGAGAATAAGTCGGGTATTCTGTTTAGTCCGAGCACTAGACTTGCTAAGGCCCGTAAATTTCTTTAGGTGCTGAAAATTAAACACAATAAAGGTATTGGAAAGTATTTGGGTATCTCTACTGACAGTCTCCAAAGAAGAGCTTTTTTAAAGGTTTAGTTGATGATGTCATGAAGCGTATTTCTTCGTGGAATGGGTTATTTTTGTCTTCAGCGGGTAGACTCACGTTGATCTCCTATGTTCTATCACACTTATCAAATTTCTTTCTATCGGTGTTTAAAATACCAGCAAGTGTGGCAGTTAGGATTAATTCTTTGTTGTCACATTTTTGGTGGGCAGGGAGCCAGGGAGTAGATCAACTAGATGTATACACTGGTGTAGCAAGAATTTTCTCAGCTTACCTAAGAGATCTGGTGGAAGAATTAGAAATTTAGAATGTCTAAATCAGGCAATGTTGGCAAAAAAAATGCATGGAGGTTATGTTGGGAGATAAATCTTTCTATGGTCAAATTTTTCGGGATAAAATTATTGGAAACAAAAGATGGACTGACGCTCCTATAATCAATAAAGAATGTAATTGGTCATGGGGAATACGAAGTATTTATCATGGTATGTAGTTGATTCGACAGAATTTAGGATGGAAACCAGTAATTAAATCAGACTTAATTTTTCCCTTGGGTCAATGGCGAAATTCCTTGTCCAAATGAGTGGGGATCCTCTGTCCCATTTGGTATCCCAATGTGTGTGTCACTCCAATCACCTTCTAACACATCAACAAATTAATATAATTATTGCAATATTTTATTTTGTAGCAAGTGATGTGTCAAAAGGTGAGTGAAGTGACACACAATGGGACACAAAATTGAGATAGAGGATCCTTAGTGTGTCCAAATGTAGATTTGATTGACTCTTCAAATAATCATTTGGCAAATTTCAAGGTTAGCGACCTGCGACATGGGAATGGATTGTGAAATGAAGCGTATATTAGAGATATTTTCGCCGAGGAATGGGCAAATAAAATTTTGGCCATACTTGTATGTTTCTCACAAGAAACAGACTATATTTTCTGGAAACATACTACTAGTGGGGATTTCTCAATTAAAAGTGGTTATGGGGTTGCATACAACGCTTTTATTAAGGAGAAGAGCTCGGCGAAGGATTCGTTGCGCATTAATCTGATAGGTAAAAAGTTCTGTAAATCCAAGCTTTGGCATCTTCCAGGACCACATATATGGGGGATTTAGTTTGGAAACTTACTACAGGAACACTTCCGGCCGGATACGAATTTATGAGAAGGAACATTAATGTGGACCAACATTGCCCTTTATGTGAAATGGAATATAAGGAAGTGGAATCGCTGGAGCATTTATTTCGGGATTGTAATGTTTTATATCTAGGATTTGGGCATGATCAATTATGGGTATTAATGCTACAAATGCTGCACATTGTCATATTGGGACTGGATCATAGGTTGGATTAACTATCTTGAGAAAATGGAGAAAGCGGACAATAGAATCATTTGGTCATTATATGGAATATTTGGGTGCTTAGAAATAATATTATTTTTAGAGGGGCCAAATTCGTTCGGACAGTTTTCTTTAGGATGGCGTCATAGTCGTACTTTTATGCTTTTGAAGCGAGTCGTAAGGAAATTGTGAACCATGATGGAGCCTGGCGGAAGGAGTTATGTTTAAGGGATGATCTTAAGGATCGAAGTCAAAATAGCTCTCCTTTTTATCTGGTTGGGCAGGAATCGTCGTGCTTTACTTTTCGCGTTAAGGTTGATGCTAGCTAGTTTGCTAATTTGAAGGCTTCTGTAGGATGGGTTGTATATAACAAATGAAGAGAAGTTTGTTTTTGAAGGAGGAAGCAAGTTCAAGGCTGAGTCGGCTAGTCAAGCTGAAGCGCTTGGTATCTCTGGAGTGGGCATCCTAAAATAGGATTTTCCATCTGGAGATTTCGTCTGCTTGTCTACAAGTACTTTTTCTAATTGCGGGGATCGAGAGGACACACCATCTCACTAAGGGAGTGCTTGGAGATATTTCTTTCTTGCTTCCGTCTTTCCGTTGTTTATGTTTTAGTTTTGTTCCTAGAAACCTTAATAAGCGCGCTCATAGCTTAGCTAAGAGGGCTATGAGAATGTAATATCTTTTTTTACTGCTGCCAAAAAAAAAAAAAAAAGTAGACCTTAACATTAAGGCTTAATTTCGGTAGATTATCTGGAATGATTTTTACATAGATGTATAAATTTCGAACAAAGACTGCATCATCATCTTTAGGGCTTGCCTGGAATCCATGGAATTATTAAGGGGGTAAGTTTTATTGGGCGATAATTACTGGAGAAATTAATTAGTGGGGTAATGAGTTCCTTGATGATATGTTTGGCATAAGAGTAATGATTACTGAGTAGATCTTTTACTCCCTTAATCATTACCCAGGGGGGAGGGTGGGTAATGTATTACCCCTTCACAAGGGTAATAATTCCAGGAGGTGAATAATTACCCGCATACCAAACACGAGAAATACACCTCACATATTACTCCCCTATTCATTCCCCTCCTATTACCCTCAATCCAAGCAAGCCCTAAAAAACAAAAAACAAAAAACAAAATTTATCAATCTCAAATCTCATTGAGTAGGCAGTAGGCTATGAAAATACTACTTGTACTATGATACAGTTGTGTACTCCATAACTCTAGACAAATCCGACTACTAACTAAATTCAAACTCCAAGTCTCCAACATTCTTCTTCCGCTGCAAATAATCGACTCAGAATAAGTCATTTGCTAGGTCCAATACTCAGCACTCTTGTTCTGGTGAACATTTCTCATTGTTTGTCGGTCTACTAGGCTTATGCATCTGTGCCTGGTACCACTTAGCACAGACTATATACATTCCAAAGTTCATTAAGCTCAGAGTCGCTAGAAGCCCATAAAAGTAATCAAGTCTACCTTTGTTAATATTCTCACCAATCCACCCTTCCCCCCCAAACTTCGATGTGATCCTCTGAACAACGACAACCAAGAAGCTACTCGCAAAGAAACCGAGCGAGATTGTCGTTAGGAAGAGCCCCGTGCTTAGCCCTTTCATCCCTCTGGGAGACTGGGTTGTGAAGAAATCTAATTGCCCGGTGTATGTGAATGCTTCCCCTGCACCCACCAGGAGGAACTGTGGGACCAGAATGAAAACACTCAATGGAAGAATCGGTGCTTCCCCGACTTCTCTGGCCACTGATCGACGTTTCACTTCAGAAATGGCAGCAGCTGTCATTCCCAAGGTGGATAGGACTAGACCCGCTGCTATTCTTTGAAGGTTGGTCAAGCCTGTCCAGTCAGTCGCAGAAAAATATTAATAGTGACTTGCAAACTCTTTGCATGAAGAGGTTACACACCCACCCTTAGTTTTAAAGGCGCAAGGCCTACCGAAGCATCAAAGGCCCATAACGATGAGGCGAAGGCGCACATCAAGTGGAGGGAATAATAAAAGAACTAATAGGGACAAAATAAGGTATATTTGATGCGCCTAATCTACAAGGCGCATCGAGCTGTTTTGGCCAGTGTTTCACTGGGCCTTTGGCTTAGATTCTTCTAAGGCATGCTTATTTGAACCAAGAGATCACCACCACCAGAACTTAACCCCTACCTTAAAAGGGTTCACCATGCACCCCTAGGGTTTTATTTGGTTTGTATCCGGCAAAGAAAGACTCGCAATTCTTTGGTTTTGTAATATGATAGAATAAATCAAAATGAATCACTACAACGATTATGATTCTTTTTAGAGATGTAGGCACTCATTCGATGCAATTATCAACTCAATTTTCATCATGGGTCATCAGAAAACAGGCACTTTGTATTGGTTTGTGTGGGTGGGAAGGGAAGTGACTGACAAATCTGGATAAAGCTCTCGGTTGGAGAGACCGGGGGTTGGTGACTTGGTTCTTCACAATTCCAAGGTGTTTGGGAGTGTGGGTAGAGTAGGACGAATAGTTGTAAGGATTGGGTGCGTGGGATGGTGTCTAGACTAGGCGATGCTGAAGGTGAGATAAGATGAATTGTTGTATGAACTATTTTTAACATCTTCCACCTCCATACTACAACCACTCATGTAACCCCATGAATTGTTTCCTTGACAAATGCAACTACGTCTTGATTAGCCAAGTAATAAAAAAGAAAAGTACAGGAAGAAGAGATCATATTCAGAAAGATATCTCACCAGGCTTTCCTTTCCATTTCTTCCACATTGGAATAAACATACGGTCATAAACTGCCAGCGTGATTAACACAGCTAGCACAACGAAAACCGAAAGCGAAGCTGCTGGTATTTGGAAACCACTAATTGATCTTTTCAAGGTGGATGCTTGTTCAATTGAGAACGTAAGCATTTGAGCATATGTAGTCCAGAATAGAATTGTTGTAGCCCATATAGGAATTAGTCTGATCATCACCTTTACTTCCTCCACGCTTGTAACTGTACAAAGCTTCCATGGATTGCAATCCAAGATACCATTTTTCACATAATCTCCTTCAGCAATGACTGCAGCTTTATCCAAGAATCTGTATAAATGGCAAGCACAATAACAATTAATTTACTTCCAAAATTTTGACTCGAGGCACGGAGTCAGAGTAACATAGATAGTGATAAGAGAGTATATGGGTATGACCATATGAGGGCATGAAACTCTTGTTCCTTTCACTTTGGAAGACTACGTAGTCATTCGCTCTGCACCAGAGTTTCTTTTATTTTCTACTCCCTCCATCTCATTTATCCTATCTCACAATACATACTTGGTAAAATTATTTTCTCTCACAATGGTTACAATTTTTTAAAAGATAGAAGTACATCACTGAGAAGACCGTTTGAAGGAAAAACGTACAGAATGTGTAGATACTCCCTCCGACTTTTATTTTTCTTCCCGTTTCTCTAATACATGTGAGGAATATTATAATGAAATGGGAAGAAAACAGCAAGCCGGAGGGAGTACTAAATTTTGTCAAGATAAGACAATAGAGACCCTCACATGTTTCACATGGCATAAAAGTTAAGGAAAGAGAAAACAAAAGGTGGAACAGATCAGACAGCTTAGTATATCAGCATAACTGAAATGCCACAAAGGGTCAGATGTACGCAACTTTACCCCGTTGAAAAAACAAGGAGATTGTGTCCGGATAGCCAATACTGAAAACTGCGTCAAGAATTGCATTGATTGACTAAATTTAATAACATAAGAAGTAGACACCATTCATAAAATAACAGGCCTCATAACATAACAATTTGATTTTGGCTCCACTGAAAAAAGTCAAAACAACTTCTTATAACACAGTACACCAGTTCCATAAGGGCTCCCGAAAACAATAGGTAAGGGGGATCGGATGCAGAGGTGGTTTCTGAAGACCTAATCAAAATTAGGTCGACAGTTGCATTGGATGACTGGTACATCCTAATAAAATGAACCGCATCTAGCTTAGTAAACAATTTTGCTTTATGTCATCGTAAGCATATGAAAGAAAAATATAGATAGAAAAGTCCTGACCTGAACTGATTGGTGTGATATATTCTTGAAGCCACATTCAAGTTTTCATTTAGGATATCTATGTTGACAGGAATGTTCACCTTCCTTTTCTTGATAGCAACTACAATCACTTGGAGGATATGTGCAATGGGGCTTCCCAAACTTCTCTTGTATCTATACCTCTTAGCTACCCATAAGAAAGTGAAGATGGCAATAAGCATTGATATCGAGCAAATTCCATAAGCCAAGCTTCGATTGACTTCATCCTGGATGTAGACAAGGGCCGTTACTGCTAGTAAACTCCCTGTGCTAATAAAGAAGAAGAACCTGTTAAAGAAGCAGGCCAAGGTAGCCTTTTCCTTCTCATCACTCTCGTCAAACTGGTCAGCTCCAAACCCTGAAACACTTGATTTCAAGCCACCAGTCCCAAGTGCAATGAGGTAAAGGGAAAGGTAGAGAACTCCCATCTGGAAGCTGGTTGCTGGTTCACATTTGTTTGTTTTGGTGTCGAGACAAGGCTGTGGGTGCAAGCTTGGCAGTCTAGTTGATACTGCTAACAAGGCAGTACCCTGGTCAAAATATACTTTGTTAGCTGATGAATCAAAGGAGACTTTTATATTTGAATGCTCAATACAAAAGCAACTATCAATATGGCTTTGAGATGAAACTATTTTATGAAAAAAGCGTCCACATGCAATTTGGTTTGTTCTTAGCTTAGTGATTGAGCGAAGTATCTATTTAAAATCATTAAATTTTAAAAAAACAAGGCGTTGCACATTAAAATCGTTGAGCAACACAGCGATATATCTTCATCTTCGTTGAGAGATTCAGCAAAGATTCTCCTAACTCGTCTTAATAATTACTTTAATTTGAAGCAATAAAAACACGAAGAAAATAATCAATATATCAGGGCATATAACAGAGCGTACCATGGTCTGGATAATGGCAGAGATGACGACAGTTCTGTATCTGCCCAGGTAGGAATCAGCAAGAAAACCTCCTAGCAAACATAAGAAAAAAGCTGTGCCCATAAAATCAGTGATAATGTTGGCAGACGTTGAGCTAGGCAAATGCATTTGCCTTGTCAAGTATGTGACCAGGTTCACTGCTATGCCCATAGTTGAAAGCCTCTCACACAACTCAATTCCTATGAAATTCAAGTGAAAGAAGACAACAATAATGGCAGATCAAAAGATGAAAGAAATGAAAGAAGTGTAACTGTGCTACAAAGTTCCCTCACAAGTAGATCGCTTAAAACTTAAAACGGACCCAAACCAAATAACTTGACCCAAGATCTGTATTAGACCCAAACTGCTAACTCGAGAATGACTCGAAAGCTGAATTGAACAATGGCCTGTATTTTGTTGTGCCTGGTATTGAGCTTGTCCAAAATAACCCGACTGAAAATGACCAAATTTTAAATGACCCAAAATATACTTTAAATTACACTCAAGTTCATCTACATAACAAATGATAAAGCATTAATAAACATGACCAGGAATGACCCAAATGACCAGATGAAATGATAAAACACCTAAAATGAGCCGATCTACAGCCAACTCAAATGACCCGCTTAGCGCCTACTCACAAGTCACACCTCTATATTTACGGTAAAAGAGAGCAGAACTTATAAACAAAGTAGGAATTATGAGCATTACATACCTAAAACGAACGTCGCAGGGATCCAACCACCAGTTTTAGACTTGTCAACTGGTAACCCTTTGTAGTCAAAAGTTAGTGCAAGGATGTTACTCATTTTCTGTCACTGCATGAAACATCAAACTTCAAATAAAATTAAGGATGATTGCTGGTATAAGCACGAATGAACAGAAAACGAACCTTCTTATAATAAGGAAAATGGAGTGATCAAATGATCATGCAGAGAAGAAGTAGGATAAATTCACAAAAGGATGATCTTTATTGATTATTTCATACAAGCTCAAGCTTCACATAGAATCATAGGACATGTGAGCTCCTTATATAAGGGAAGGAACTGGTATGACTAAAGTCATGCTACCATTAGCTGTATCCACTTTGTGACGCTTGCGCCAAAAGACTGAAGATATTTAGTATATTCCATTCTGGGCCAGTATCTTAGCTAAAAAGAGCAGCAGAAAAGGTAGGAAAAAGTACCAATCTTGCACTACCTTTTAGAATCTCTGATTTATATCATTAGAACAGAAAAGAAAAAAAAAAAAGAAAAAAAAAAGCAAATCCTCGGCTTCTCTCCCCTATATGGTGAAATGTTTGCGTCATCAGATAAAAGATCTAAAAGTAATTAATTCATAATACGCTAACCGTGAAATGTTATGAATAAACTAGAAAAACAATACAATGACAAGGACAAAAGATAGAGCAGGCAGTTAGCAGCATTATCACTTAATATCTTTGAAAATTATGTAGAAAATCCGCTACTCTCACTTATCAGAAATACTGGCACCTGCCACAGTCCAGCATTTACAGGTCACTTGTGAAATTTGAAGCAGTACCTCATTTATGCATCTTCAATTTTCATACTAGTAGTTATCAGTACTCATGATAGTAATATTAATGCCTGTGATTTTTTTCTTAAATATAAATCACTGTAAATATTCAAGAACTGCTCATATAGCAGCAAGAGCAGAGGCAATGACTGGGAATCGAATATAGAAAGAGAACTTAAAGTACACCAGTAAATATGTATTTAGCACATACGTAGGCGAGCATAAAATGCCAATATAAGGCATTGGCTATCATGATTGAAACGTAACTCCCACATGGCTCATGGTATTGAAATTTGTGAAAAAGCCTTTAGCAATGATATGGTTCTTTAATATGATTATGGTTCTTCTGATTCAACCACTTGGAGGATCAACTACTGACAATTAGAATGAACAATGTGAAGAAGCTTTTTATCCAGCACCCATCTAAGACGTTCCTTAACACCAACGCCTCAGCTTGAAGAGAACTTTCCGCTCAAAACTTGCTGCCATAACTAAACCATTACGAGTTATCAAAAAGAAGAATACACAACCCGCCCCATCGATGCCCTCCCATTAGTAGTCCAAAATACATCGACCTTGATTTAACCATGAGGCAACTATCTTTTCCACGAATGAGGAAGCAAGGGTGGCAGTTAGAAGTAAGACTTTAATTTCCCAATCGATCAGTAAGACTATAATACACTAAAAACCTATGTCCAATTTTCACCTCGTTCTCCTCCCACCTTTCAATTATTTTGTTTAGTACAATTAACAATATCACCCTTTGCCTCAAACTTGCCCATCTATGGCAGCTTTGGAATCACATGTGCATAGTGCCATAGCCTTATCCCTTGTGTTGAATAAGAGCTTGTTTTCACATGACCCACAATGAAACTGTGTTTGAGAATTGCATTGACTAACCGCTACTTCTCAATATAAAAATGTGTACATTTTGTTGAGCCAATTTCTAATCCAGTCATATTTCAAAGCCAAAGAATAGTGAGTCTGAGCCCTCATCAAAATGAAATTTATACAACCAACCAAGGAAAGGTTCTTCAAAGCTATACTTCCACTACAAATTAATTCCCTCATACTAAATGGAGCTATAGATTCACAAGTTGCAACCTTATTAGACATCCTCGTATAAGAGAATATAGCACCTCAATATATACAACTCTCAAAGTTGTGCAAAACAATAGGACTTCAATGTCATTTGTCAATAGTCAATCTCCTAAATCCATAATTTTATCATCAAACATTTGTTGCATACTCCTGACTCCATACTACCATAATAGAATTTCAGACAAAAGGATAAGCTTTCCAGGTAGAGGGTCAATCATGCAAGCATATTAAAAAAAAAAAAAATAGAGAGATCCGAATCATGTGACGAAGACAAGCGTACTTCTGGCCACTTGTCAAAAAAGGCTAAACACTTGCTGTGAAAATGAAGTTAACTTCATAATTGAAAAATTAGTGCAATGATTCCTTATAAATATCTAATACAGTTAAATCTCTTTTTTTTTTCAAAAATGGGGCAGTCAAAGACCTTTCCTTGCCTTGGAGCGGTAGATTACAAGATGACAATAAATATCCCATGATTAGAAAAACATATGAGCAATATATTTTAGAAATCTGTGCTTCAACAAAATGCAGCATAATGTTGAAAATTTTATAACAGCAATAATATTAAAGAACGTATCAGGTAGACAAGACTGGTAAAAAGTGGAAACTATTTGAGCTACACTTCACTGTCCTTGAAATGTATGAATGTTTCAATCAACCAGAATAATGAGTTTTTTAATAATTTCCACCAAGTTAGTGGATTAAGCACATATGAGAGTGGCTGTCTTTATGAAAGAAATAATTAATTAAGAACCATATCACCAATTAATCATTCGGAACTTCACTGATTGTGTATCTCAATCAAATATGCTAGTGAATATTCTGGGCCTCACTGTTGTAAAACCTTCTCATTATATCTGAAATGTTTAATAATTTCACAGGGAAATAAAGTTGGATTAATCACTAGAGGGATCGAAAGATAAGACAGAACATGTTTTCACCAATCATCCAGTACAAATTTCAGCAACTTGCATGAAATCTGGTAGTGAACTCCAGAATAAGGGCCATCTTACAAAGGGATAAGATTCCTCACAATCAAGATACAGGATCTTAAAAATAACTTAACTATTGTACAAGATCCAATAGAATCCAGAACTACCTATAAAGCTTGTAGTATATTCCAAAGGGTGCGCAAAATGCAGGATATAAAAAGAATACTATCTTTTATGCTAGTTTTTGCCGGATAACAGTGAAGCAGCAGCAACAAGTTGGTTTATGAGCTTAACGAAACTAGGAGCTATGTTTAATAACCTAATAGATGAGAGTATACATAAGACGTATTTAATTCGCTATGTTTCTTTTTCAGGCAGGCTTCTTTGGCACAACAAAGCCATACATTGTAGCAGCTAGGTAAGCCTTAACGCCAAATTGACTTGGTATCAAAACTATTTGGGAGTAAGCAAACAAATGCAAAGCCTTAGTGCGAACATCAATTGAGAACGCCAATGAGAGGGAATTAAGTGGAAAACCAATGAAAGGATAGTGAAGGGAGAAAAAGAAGAAAAATTATTTATCCGGAGAAGAAACTTTCAGCAAATCTTGAAACACTGATAAGTGTAGGAAAAATGCAACATCATAAGTGTAGGAAAGAGTAGGACTAATATTAATACGGAAACTTACTAACACTCACTTCATTCTCTTTTTCCTGCCAAGAAACTCTCCAATTCCGACTCTGAAATCGAAAAAATTGTAGTCCACGCTTCTTGAGACTCTTGAGGACCTTCTGAAAACCATCATGCTACACAAAAATGCTAAACATGGCGTCACCGAGCTCCACATGTTCACCCCTCAGCCACCCATTTTTGCATACGTCCCTCCACAACCAAAAGCCACATACTCACTGAAACACTGATACAAGAACACCATTGCAATTCGGAATTCATTTGGGCATTTTATCGAACACCTTACCTGCATTCCTAAAACGTATATAACACTACTGGCAAAATATGCAAGTGTACTAAATTCTAATACAAGTATGCTTACAAATTTAAAATTGGAAGTTTTAGCGTAAATCAAATATCTTTGAACTTCAAAATTGGCGCGGAATTGCACGTACCGTTACCGTGAAGGAGGCAACAGTTAATTTAAAATTTTTACTTTTTCTTTCTTAATTGAGGGCATAAATTAGACTAGGGTTTTTCTACACGGTAACTTGTGTTTTTTCAAATTATACACGGTAATTCTATTTTTAAACAACACATAGGGTAATCATTGGCGGATTTAGGGAATAAAAATTTACGGAGTCCTTTATATTTTGGTCGACGCATAATAAAAAAAAAGGTGAAAAATTCATATTTTTTACTTCATAAAAGCTTTCTTTTTTTCCTTTTTTGGTAAAATGGGCGTATTTGTTAAACTAAAATTTTAATTTTATTTCGCAAATTCTAAAATTGATAGATTTTTTTAGAACAACTAGAGATGATAAGTCTGACCCGACCCGACAGAATCCAAGAATATTGCAAACCGAAATCGACTAGACCCGACACGATAATTATTAAGATTAATATTGACCAAAATGAAAACGATTTAGTGTTTAGTTTGATATGTTGACTTAATAATGAAGTAAGTAAACCAAATAATCACTACGCCAAATCTGAGCATCAATAAGGAGCGTATCACAACGGTTTAATGCATTTAATAGCGACACTTAGATTACCGTTTTTAAAATATTGGCGGAAACCTAGACCGCGCTAATAAGAATAACGGTTTCCGTCGAAAACCGTTATTATAATGTGACAACGGTTGTTTAACAAACCGTTCTTTCAAAAATTCGTTATAGAATCACCCTTATCAACGGTTGTTAGACAACCTTTACCAGTTTAAGAAAACGGCGTTTCAAAAACCGTTACTAAATTAACACCAGCAACGGTTTTTGATACCCGTTGTTATGTTATAGCTATGGGTTTCTTGTAACCGTTATCATTTTCTATTATGAAAGAACGGTTCCTCTATACCCGTTGTCATTTATCATTTACGGGTTAAAAATAACCGTTATATACTTTTTTTAATGTTTAATATTCAATCGATGCATGTATGATAAATAATAAACCGTTGCATGCATTGTTTTGTTTGACCATTATTACTATCTGTCCATTATTATATTCACACATGCATACATATTTTCCTATAAATATCACTTATAATGTGATCAATTAACCATATTCACCATTCAAAGTTCAATTAATCATAGCCTATAATTTAATTAAAAATATTACACTTCGATCACCATGCCGTCATCGTCTTCTACACCCGCCGAATCACAATCAAATACCCGCTATGTCCATCTTATTACCTGTATTATACACAACCTTCCAATCAAATATGATGACAATGGTAATGCTTTTTTCGAGAAGTTTTACTTGGATGAGAGATATGCTTCGTCAAGGTGGTTATACGAACGTTAAAAAGGTCTACCCAGCTTGGACTAAAGTTCATGGTTTTCTGGGTTACGCAATGATCGAGTTTGAAGGTTTTGGGAAGAAGCTGGAATATTTTCGTCAAGCGAGAAAACTCCAGACAAGATACGAGGATCATGATGCTAGGAAGAAAAATTATTATACGGATGATGTGTTACAAGCGCAAAATTTATGGATTGCAACCGATTGTGACATTAATCTATTAAGAACATATCAGCACTATATTGACACTCTGCCTCGTTCATGGGAGGCGGAACAAGTGCCTCCTAATAATCCACATATTGAATTCTCAATATGTATCTCAATCGCAGGGAAATTATAAGATGATTATGTTGATTAATTATTATTATTATTCTAATTAATGTTGTTAAAACCGCACGTCTTTTAATTTCTTGTTATGTATGTGTTTTTCTTGAATATATGCGTGGTAGTGTATTTTATTTTCTAATTATTTATTGCAAGTTACATAGGTTTAAAATATTTGTTAATAAGTCAACTTTTACATTAAATTAATTACCAACGGTTTTGAAAAAAATTATAAATGTGACTTTAAATATTAAACTATCCTTTACTAACATTCATTAATCAAATTACAATATTTCATCCCCATTACACAAATTTGAAACAACATGGCAATGAACTCTAATTTTATCAACAACGAAAAATGACTTACACAAACGATTGCAGATGATGAGAAGGTTCTCACCGGGCTTCCCGCCGATCAACACCCATTAATCAAAGCATCCCTTGAACATCAAAGGAATTATTGGATTAAGAGGCGTGAAGCAGTCCGGCTTGTCAACCAAGCCTCATCATCATCATCATCTTCATACCCTCGTCGGCCTATTACTCGCAACTTGGTTGCAACCAGAGATATGTTGAGTTGTACTCTTCCAACCTTATCTCCACATGCAAGTCGTATCCTTACATATATTCAATCTGTTATTGCAAAATATGAAGCCAATGACCCGGAAGTTAGCGGTATACCAGAGTGGCGTAATTGGTGGCAGGTTGAGAAGCGCTTTTTACGCTTAACCAGGGTTGTTCCGGCTTATTATATCTTTTGATTTCTGATAAATGTTGTAATGTATTTGGTTTAAAATTAAATGAAATGATCATTTTGAAAGTGTTAAGTTATGCTTGTTTGATTTGCTTCCAATTTTTGAACTCCATAGATCAGTCAGTAATCAAGATCAAAATTGTTGCTACATAATACTCATCAACAACGGTTCATCTACAACCGTTGTCAATTTGTTCGTCAACAAAGGTTCACCTACAACCATTGCAAATTTGTTCATTAACAACGGTTCACCTACAACCGTTGTCAATCGTGACGTTCTAACTTCAACGTGCACCGTTTATTAATTGTTTGACCATACGACTCAATATATTAAAAAAATAAATACATGTAAGATATGACCACACGACTCAATATATTAAAAAAAAAAATAATTGTTTGACCATACGGGATTTTTTAAGCCGTGGCTAATATTTCTCATTATTCTTGATTTGACCAATGCACGAACTGTTCAGTTATTTTTTTATTGAATCAACGTTGCATTATTGGTGGGTTTGAATCATCGTTTGATTATTGGTGGGTGATTCTATAATTTTAATTTTGTTCCAAAATTATGGTCGTTAACCATAGGACAAATATTGTGAGTCCATGGGTGCAGAGGGATTGTAAGTTGTCAGAAGAAGCAGAAAATAAAAGATTAAGGGAATTGCGTCTTCAACCGAGCTATATTGAAAGCGAGAAGAAAATGGATGCGTTACGAGAAAGGTTAAAGGAACAATGTCTTTTCCATTTCATTAAGTTCCCCCTACACATATAATTCTTGAAGGTACAGATGAGAATTCATCGGCTTTCGAAGTTGGTTCTTTGAGGATTTGATGGTGGGGTATATATTACCCAGATGTGATTGGTATGTATCTACCATGAGTGAAGCAACAAAAGCTTGGCGTCAATGGTGGTTTAGGTCATCGAAAGCGATGTCGGATTTGGAGGAAAAGACCAGAGTTGAAATAGACTCCTACACCATCATTAATGGGAAAAGATATTGTCCATGGCGTAGTGTATTTTGGGTCATTTAATTAATTTATGTTTATTAATTTCTCATTAGGTTGTATTTAGGAAACTAATTGAGGAAAGAAGTTTTTAATATATGCATTAATTACATTGGTTGTGTATAATTTAGTCTTGAATTTCCATTTTCCCCCACTTGCTATCCCAGTTGCCTTATTGTGAGAGGAGCAATATCCGTCACAAGCTTGTGGCGGATCACAAATTTTCATTTGTGACGGACATATCCGTCACAAGCTTGTGACGGTCAAATATTATCCGCTTGAGTAGGTAACAAACACTTTGTGATTCCCTAGACTTATCTTATCTACACAAGCTAAGTGGGAGCTGCTTGACCCGTCATAAGCTTGTGATGGATAATGTCCGTCACAATCAAGACGCTTTGAACTTAATACGGAGTACCAAATATGGAAGATGTTTTTTTTTGGCGGGAAAATCTTGACACAATGAAAGATAAATGACAACGGTTATATATCAACCGATGTATTATAATGAAAACAATTACGGGTTTATAGTCAACCGTGGTCATATTGCAAAAGACTGAAGACGGTTTCGCTTAACCCGTGTTTATTAGTTTCAATTAAATAATTTTTCAACCAACACACATGCAAACCTTCTCCTCGCTCACTTAAAACCCTCGAATACTGAGTTTCC
This sequence comes from Silene latifolia, assembly GCF_048544455.1. NCBI lineage: Eukaryota > Viridiplantae > Streptophyta > Magnoliopsida > Caryophyllales > Caryophyllaceae > Silene > Silene latifolia. The sequence continues at coordinate 45,970,903 of NC_133535.1, read as the reverse complement.
ATAGAACCACTAGGGTTCTCCGTTGCCGTCGCCATCCCCGTTGCCTCTTTCGTCCCCTCCGTCATCGCCATACCGGGGCCGACTTCTCCTCTTTGAAGGAGTAATAATAAACCCTACTCCTTCGTCTCATTAACTTAATGTCTTTATTTTCTTTTTTAGTTGTGATATTATCCCCTAACTATCTTAGGTTTATTGTGTGTTAAAAAACACCTATTATTTTAAGTATATTATGTGTTAAACAACACCTATATTTTTAGGTATACTGTGTGAGCATTTATTTGAGACGGTGCTCCTGCTATGTCGACTTAATGCTTAAAGTTAGTAGTTTATTAATTTCTGGTTTAGATATGGGTGGAAAGCGGAAAATAAAAGATGGGAAAAAGTCAAACGAAGAAGATTCAGGTGATGAGAATAATTTGGAATCAGATACTGGGGAAGGAGCCATAGGGTTTCCCTAGAAGCAATAGAGAGAGGGATACCTAATAAACTTGAATGAGATAAATTAATGGGGCTGCCAGATGGTATCTTTGCTGCAAAATTCGCGAGTTGGATTGGTTGTTGTGTAAGAGAGTATATGCCTCTCGGTTTGCCGCGTATCGATCAGTTGAGTAAAGACCAGAAGGAAAAGCTATGGGGGAGAATAAAGGTATGTATATACAATAATAAATGCAGTAAGATGAAATTATCTTAGTATTCGATATGTGCTATTAGCCGAAACTAACCAAATATGCTCACCATATATGCAGGCAGCTTATACTGTCTCCCAAGAACATAATGGTTACCTAAAAAAAAAATAGGGGAATCTTTCAGAGCATGGAAGTTAAAGGTTGCTCGAAACCACTTGTTCAACAAGAAGACTGGGGAGATAAACAAGAAACCACCAGTATCGGTATGTCAGCCAGCAAGATTGGTATAACTTTATTGCTTATAGGCAGTCTGACAAGTTTAAGGTAATTTATCTGCGACTCATTGGGATCACTTTATTAGTAATCGCTTAATAAGTAATGAAATATGCTTACGTTACTCGATACAATTCATTTTATGAAGATTATGAGTAAGCAGAACCTAGAGAACATTTCAAAGAAAGAGAGCGTCTTTCATGGCTTCAGAGGTGGTTATAGATGGATTAAGAAGAAGCTTGCAAGTACTTAATTCACACATTATTAGGTGTTTTATACCGATGATATATATATATATATATATATATATATATATATATATATATATATATATATATATATATATATAGAGGCAAGATCCGGTGAGTCCACCTATATTTTTGAGTCCCGTGAGTCCACTTATGTATCACACGCTATACACAAGAATATCACCATTCTTTTTTTTAAAAAAAATTAAACCTCTGAAGCTGCATGTTGCGCTAAGAGTTGCTTAAACATTGTTAAGAGTGTACTCAAAACTGAATATATTAGACACACTTGATTAAATGACGGGTTGAGAAGTTGAGGTAGGCCATTTGCTTTGATTTGTCACGTGAAAGGCTTATCCAGTAAAGGAAATTTTATTTTGCTTCTTCTGATCCTACGCCCAAATTGCCTTGATTTTTGATTTTCTAATCAGTTCTCACAAAATTGAAACCTCAATCAACCATTATTTTGCTTCTGGATCGATTTTTTCATTTTTGTTAAGGAAAGCTTCAATCAATCATACTCTTCTAATATGGAACGGAATGGAATCACTCTTGTAATTGTATTATCGCCATCGTTCCAACTCCGGACTGGTGAAGAGGCGACTGACGACGGAGCGTCATCAAGACTGTTGGCTTCTGATATGGGATAAGATAAACGGTTTTGTGCCGCCATTTGAGCCCTGATTAGCGACCGGATGATGCGGCTCGATATTGGTCATGGGGTGGTTGTCGTCGATGGTAGTCGACTCTTCTTTGGTGTCATATGGGTGCTTGGAGATGTCACCGGCGATGATGGATCGATGGTCATCGTAGACAATGAGCGATCCGACATACAATATTCTCAACCCTTGTTTTTTTCTTTGTTTTTTCGTGATACTTTTTAATAACCAAGTGATATTATTTTGTATAATTTTGTGATATTATATATCTGGACCCCGTCATCATCGACGACAACCACCCCATGACCAAACGCCACACCTTGTCGACCACCAGCACCACCACCCCTGGCTTAGTACTACACTACCATCCATCAATCCGTCTCACGACCACGACAACCACCCTCACTAACACACCCACCGCCAAATCTGTCACAGACAAGTCCTACCAATGACCTTAAACCACCAGCCACCCATACCATTCCCAAATATCCAGCACAACCAGCACATAACATCGACGCCACCAGATCCACCACAATCGATTCACCAAACCACTATATACCAAAGCACTATATACCAATCGAAGGTCGAAGGTTGAAGAAGGGAGAGATATGGCAGCGAAAATAGAAGAAGCGGGCACACTACAGGAGTAGTGAACGGCAATGATCTCGCCGGCGTGGGGGTCGTCGACAAAAAAGGTAGGATGACCAGAGCATTGAAGGTGACATTGAAGATTTGGTGGTAGCGAAAGTGGTCCGGAAGAGTGATATTGTTTAGTATGATCCGTGATATTGTTTAGTATAACTTTTGTGATATTGTAATATCACAGGTTATACTAAACAATATCACAACTTTTTTTTACAAAAAAAAAAAAAAAATTAATTTTTTTTTTTTTTGTAAAAAAAAACGTGATATTTTTGTGTAGAGCGTGTGATACATAAGTGGACTCACGGGACTCAAAAAGATAGGGTGGACTCATGTGATCCTAATTTTATATATATATATATATATATATATATATATATATATATATATATATATATATATATATATATATATATATATATATATATATTTTGAGAGGATATCTATGTGATGAATGAATAGAACCCAAAGTTTGGAACTGTCAATCGTCACGACGCTTGGGTGGCCGGTCACTCACCTAAGAATGGAAAGTTAGAATCTCCATATGATAAGGCTATCAAAGAGAAAATTGTAAGTTTGAATAAATATGTCACTCCTACCACTGGTGGTCGGTTATATAATTGCGAGTTTAAATAAAATTTAGTTGCATAATGGTTTTTTGTGTATGTAGAGGATCTGTGAGAAGGAGGTAGAGGAAGGAAAATGGAAGCCTGAAGGACGTGATGACATTCTTGCTAGAGCAATCGACAAAGCAGAGCATCCAGGTCGTGTGAGAGGGGTATCGACGCATGTTGGTATCACTAAGTATTTTGGGAAAACTACTCGAAGGACAATGAGTGGTGATGATAGGGTATATAAATACTGTATTTTATTCAACATAATATATATATATATATATATATATATATATATATATATAATATGCTGAAATTATACTATTTATTTTAATCATATTCATTTCTACTACACAGCTACAAACAATGGCCAGGTTGATACTCGGAATGGCTGAAACGGGGGATAAGCCATCTGAAGAAGAGTTGGTTATGGTTCGGCAAGTCATAAAGGAAGCAGAGGAGAAGAAGGAAAAATCGGGCATGCGAAGTGAGAAAGACATGGCAAAGGATCAAGATGGGGTAGAAGAGGAAGCCATGAAGGCAGAGGAGAAGGAGGTGGAGGTGGGAGCCGAAGACATGTTCTTATCATCTCCAAATCCGGCTTTTGACGAGTTATTAGCTACAACGACTAGTTTATAATTGCTGTATATATACTAATTAATTAAATTTATTAATTAAAGTAGTACATGCATATATACTAATTAATTAAAAATGTGAAGGTCATTTTCAAGAAGCCTTGTGTTCTTTACTACAAAGCCCCTGCAGTAGCATCGGGCAAAATTGATGTTGCTAGGGGAGTAGCGTTCTATTGCGACCAGAATCAAGAAGTTGAGGTTGAAGGCAATCATGACATTGCCCTCCGTGAGGAATGGAAGGAAGTGGAAGTGACCGACTTATATCTGGAGGAGTATGGTACTATAATAGTACCACTTAGTGATAATAGGCGTTTGCAAGATTTCGTGGGTTCTATTGTGCAATAGCCTGAAGCATTCATTAGTGTTGACATCTCCGGGGTAGTTATGCTAAAGCGAACACATTTTATATAATGAACGCCTTTTAAATTTATTAGGGTAATCTTATCTAACATATAGTAAGTATTTCAATTTTTACATTTGCAGGAGTTACACGAAGCCATTATGGCTGAAATTAGGACTACTATGTCAACACCCAAAGTCATTGATTCGACTGCCTCTCCACCCAAAATTCAAGAGGTAGTAATAATTTGAAAAATAGATTGTGAGTTTTTCCTTTTTTTTGGTTTTTTAAATTATATACGACGTCTCGTGTAATGTATATATTTTTTTTTTCTAAATTGTAGACCGGGGTTAAATCAGACGACTTACAATATAAGCCATGTACTTTTGCTGCACACAATGCTGGTGTTTCTCTTAAACCTAGATATCACACCGATGATTATAAGCAACAATTGAATACTCCAATGTTCGTAGCTTTGCACCAACTGGCTGAAAGGAAGGTAGCTACCGGGGATGTACTCATTATTGAGATCGGAGAGGATGTTTTCGGCAAAGGTACAACTGTTCTTATGGATGGGGAATCACTGTGTCAGTTTCTCGACCTTGACGAGTTATATGCTATGCACATTGTAATTTGGATGAAGTAAGGTTTTTAATAAAAATTGGCATTTGGTTTTACGAATAGGGATGTTTATTTAAATCATCAATGAAAATAACATTCTTCATTCCATTTGACGTAATAGGTACCTGTGTACACACATAGCTGAGGGGAACTATGTTTCTCATGACTACGGATTCGTGTCACCTGAATTTTTCTCTCAAAAAGTGATTGGATACAATTACAGAGACCACATCGATAAAATTGATGAACGGTTAAGGACGCCCAAAAGCCTATGGTTTGCCCCCATACAGTGAGAATCAGTATGTATTGTACTTTATTATAATGAATCACGATAGTATTCATTTATTAACACGCTTACATGCATGTATATGAACTAACAGTTCAATTTTCAATATTTCATAGAAAGCATTGGCTGCTAACGGCAATCAATGTGATAAAAAGCATAGTGTACTGGATTGACTCTGGCGGACATAGTCCCACTGAGAAATATGTAAAGATGATGACTGAGTAAGTTTACAACCTTACATTATAATGTCAATTGTTATTGTATGACCTTTGAAGACTAGGCTCCTTTTAATGTCCCATCAGTATTATTGAGCCAAATGCTAATTATAATTTCCTGTGTATATTTATGAATTAGTGTGTTTCAAGAAATTGGAGCATCAAGTCCAACTTTTGTCACGATAAAAGTAAGTGTATTCTTAATAATTACACCTATCATTTAATTTATGTTTATGCGAGAGGTTGATCTAATTTAGCTTATTTGTATGTGATTTATATAATAGTCTCCTCTACAACAACCAGACAGCAAAGAATGCGCCTTTTTCTGTTGTCGGTCCACGTGGGAGATTATCACCCGAAAGTATATCAACATAGAGTAACCGGTTAGTGTGTTTCAATAATTATTTCAAACGTAACTTGGGTTTAATTCTGTGTAATATTCCACTTATTCTGTCTATTTTGATTAAGTATATTTTGATTTGTAGTTCCCACCTTCAATCAACTGACATGAGAAATGAGTGGGCCACTTATTTTCTTTCATTAGCGGATGGTCAATAGTCTGCTCATTATGTATGTGTGTGTATATAGAGCCATGTGTAATTAGTTTTGGTCACCCTGTTTATAATATTTTGATGCTGGGTTAAATAGATCGATCTGTGTAATATTCTGATGTTGCAGGATTGAAATTTTGCAATCTTGCAATTTCTTTGAAATGCTATTTTGCAAGTAGCCTTTCAAATGAAACCCCCATCTTGCAAAAATTAGCATTTCAAAGAATTTCTTTGAACGTGCTAAAACAATTTTTTAAAAAAAATATTTATAAATTCGATTACGGTCAAAAATAAAACCGTAGTCAATAAATCTATTGAAAACGGTCGCATTTAAATAGAAACCTGTTGACCTATTCATCCATAATATAACAGTCTAATAAGCATAAACCGTTGTCGAATTCATGACATTTAAAACGGTTTAATAAGCATAAACCTTTGTCATATTTACTATTTTACAACGGTTGTGTTTCAGTAAAACCGTTGTCATAGGTTTCCGTAGAGCATTCCAACTAATACTACCATGGTTTCAATATTATAGACAACGGTTTTTGAACCGTTCTTAATATTGTATTACGGTAATTTGAACCTGTTATTTACATTTCATAACGGCTCCGCCTTTTTAACAACCGTGGTCACAAAATAACAACGGTCGATGTAATAACGGTTCCGTGTTTTGTATTACAACGGTATATCACCTTATCTAACCTTTGTTGAACCTATTATTTGGCGTAGTGAATGGTTAAAAAACTGATTTTAATGGTTAAAAATGAAGTGATGTAATAAACTAACTAGACCCGATACGATCCACCTGATCCGATACGTCATTTGACCCAAAATGATTCAACTTGATATATGGGCCTGGGGCATATTAATTCGTTTTTAGTTTAAGACGGATATTAACGTGTTAAGTTAGACATATTAGAGAATAAGGCATGAGGAATTTGAGTAATTTTAACCCTTGTATAGTTGTATAAGTGATAAATATATCCATCTTAAAATTGCAGATTAGCCGTATAAAACAAAAGTAAAAAACTACTCCTGCTAATCTGGCTATATAGAGTATGTCAATTTATATCCACACATTTCAGTAAGTGTAGTATTTTTTTTATTGCAAATCTTACTCAACAAAGGGGAGACAAGTTTTTTATGGTGTCCCATCTTCTATTTTACGGCGTCTTCTCACCCATACAAGTGAACTTGGAACATATTTTTGCAGCTTTTTCGGTGTCCTCTGACACCCCAAGTGACAACGTGTATCCGCCACTGATGGTAATTATATACTTTTTTTTGAACCCATACAAGTAAATGCATTAGTTCAAAACAATCAGACGATCAATGGGGGTAGTTTGTCATGCCAAACCGTTTTTCCAGACCCTATAGGTAACACATGTGCAAGCGCATGAGCCACCTCATTATTAAATCTACTAGTAAAAGACCAAATAACATAATGAAAAGAATTACAAATACGTAAAATATCATCTAGTACAAGAGAAACACATGCTATGTCCCGTCTTCTGCATCTTGAGCGCTTCAATAGCCTGAGAGCAATCACTTTCCACCACCACAACACAATATCCCACCTTCACCGCTTCCTCTCACAGAACCACCCGCGCCGCGCGCACCCGCGCGTTGATTTCGAGGCGGCGGCACCTCTCCCACGAAACTCCGGCGCGAGGCCGAGGCGTGTCATGGGCCGTTACCGATTTATAAGGCATTGAAATCGGTGAAAGGTTTGACAAGCCTGCATTTGTGGAGTCGCCACCAATTTTTATGGAAAATTGGAACCGTTCGAATACTTTGCGTCATATCAAGACACAAAGTAGTGACATGAACACTAAGAAATTCGTTACCCTTAGCATTCTATGTCTAGAATGACTCTCGTGATGCTAGTGAACACGGATGTTCACAGAGATCTTGAGTAAGGGGTGATGGTACGTATTAGGAAGCTCGTTTATTTGAACACCTAATCCCGCCCGCCTCGATAGCGGCCTCTACTAATGATCAGGGAAGTGGTTTATACTCGATATGTTGTCAATTTGTATGCATGCAATGCAGCATCCATTAGGTTAATCCTAGCATGTGAGATTAGACTAAGTCGGTGAACAAACAATTTAACACTCAATTGGGTCGAAGTTGGAAGTTAGATTAATTACATGCGAATGCTAAGTAAATAAATCATACAGGATAATAAGTAAAGAACAAACAAATAAATAAATATAAGTTACAATTGATAAACTTGAATTTACATCATAAACATGCTCAAAATAATTTGAAAAGAAAAGAAAAAAAAGAGATAAAAGAAAATAGAAGAAATAAGGAAATTAAATGAAATAGAAAATAAAAAATAAAAATAAAAATATGAAAATATGAATTATATGGAAAATAGTTGTAGATACCTCATTTCTGCACCTCCCGCAAGCCACCCGATGATGATTGGACCGCATGTTTGGTACGCGGAACAATTTATGACAATTTGTAAGTTTATCGTCAAGTGATAGCTCAAATACTTGTGTCTACCCCTTGGTCGTCATCTACGCACCGATACGGTCATTTTGACCGTAATTATAGTTCATTTGGAGTCCGGGTAAAAAACCGCTTCATTTTTCTAAGAAACCGTTTAAAATGCCGAGTCGGAATGTCCTAGAATATTCCGAATATTTATTCCATAAATTAAAATTATATCTTTTGGCAAAATATATCTCGAAAATCTTATTAGGAAGTTGAGATCTACCGCAATTCCATAAATGAAACGCAGAAATCTTTCTTCCGCAGGAGGAAACCTCTGGAGAAAGGACGCAACACCTGCTGCGCCTCTTCGAAGGATCGCAGCATTCTTGCTGCGCCTCTTTTGACTCTTTTCGTATTTTCAGATTTTTCCGTGATTTGTTTCCAAATTTTGAGTCATTCCATAACTCTTCGTATTTTCTAGTATAAATAGGGACCTCCGTCCCACATATTTTTCACGCGAGTGTCCGCCCTTCTCTTTTCCCTTTGCATTCTAAGACCGCGCTCTAAGCTTTTGACGTCTACGTGCTTGATCAATCGACCACGTAAGCTCAGATTATTCTGAGTACCAGTCACGTTTGCATGACCGACCAATTTAACCACTACACATCAATCAATTTAATCTAAATCCTCTCACGAGGGCACTTTCTTCATACATTCGAGTCGAGCAATAACTAAAACGTTAACTTAGTTAATCTCGTTTCATCAAACATGTAAGTCTGAGGGTGTAAATCCCATCTTTTTTATTGTATTTTATTTTTTGTATCAAATATTGTAAGGTTCACGTCAAAAACACATTCCAAACCGACTTTTAAAAACCTTTATTCAAAACTGTTTTTACGAAACAGCAGTTACCAGAAGTCGAGAAGAAACGCAGCAACTGCTGCGCCTCTTCGAAGAGTCGTAGCATCTGCTGCGCCTCTTCCTGAGGCTGCCGCCGTTCCTGCTCTTCTTCTTCTTCTTCTTCTTCTTCTTCTTCTTCTTCTTCTTCTTCTTCTTCTTCTTCTTCTTCTTCTTCTTCTTCTTCTTCTTCTTCTTTGTTAGTTCATCTCTTTTATTTCGTCTTTTCTTATTTTCTTCTAATTTTATTCATATAATATACTTCTAACATATTCTAAATATTTATCATGCTTTATTTCCGGCTTAAGTCCCTAATAATCAATATTTGCGGGTTTTCGCCATTAAAATCAAACCCGGATTTTAGGGACTTGATTCGTTCATATCAAGTTTCTGAAGTTCACCCTTGTATATACTTTTTACCGTTTATTTCCAGTTTGTCTAACTCGTTTCCGTCTTTATAATTTAACCTAATTCATTTTAATTAGTTCTAATTAATTTTAACTCGTTTATAATTCGTTTTAATTAGTTTTAATCCGTTTTAACTCGTGTTTTATTGCTTTTATGACGGTTTTATATGTAATTAACATGCTAAATCACTTTCATCCGAGTCAAATATCGATAATCAATCATTAAATATACCAACGAACGTAAACAACTCGCAGTTCTGACTTCACAGCCAGAACTCAACCCAGGAACAGACACAGTGACCACTGCGCCTCTTCCAAGAGACGCAGCATTGCTGCGCCTGTTCTGGGACGAGTTCTGTCTCTGAACTTCCGTTCTTGCTTTGACCTAATCTCTTATTTACGTAATTAATTGACTAATAACCGTATTATCACCTCCTAATCTGTCTATATTTTATTTTCCTTTCTTTTCTTCAAATTGTCCGTCTTAAGTATATTTTTTGACGTGAATCAGTTAAATCATTGTAATTTATTTATCGTCATTTATTTATTGTATTTATCGTCATGGATGTTTATTCGTTTTCACACGTAATTAATTCTAAACCCTAATTCGACAATAATGAGTGCTAAATTACATGTTCACCGACATAGTTTAATTTCACATGTTAGGATCAAAACGATGGATGCTGCATTGCATGCATATAACCGACAACATATCAAATACGAACGATTTCCCTAATTATTAGTAAAGGCCGCTATCGAGGCGGGCGGGATCAGGTGTTCGGTAAAAGGACTTCCTAATACGTACCCTCACCCCTTACTCCAGATCTCTGTGAACATCCGTGTTCATTGGCATCCACGAGAGTCATTCTAGACATAGAATGCTAAGGATAACGAGTTCTTAGTGTTCATGTCACTAGTTTGTGTCTTGACATAACACGAGGTATTCGAAAGGTTCCAATTTCCCATAAAAATCGGTGGCGACTCCAAAAATGCAAACGCTTGTTCCCAAGCGCCCCCGTGGGCCCGTGTCCACAGTTTGGCGACTCCGCTGGGGATTAATACACTTACGTGTTGCCAAGGGTGAAATTTGAACAAGGTTAGGGAATAGTTTATACGAGACAGTTGTCGGTTTTCATTACTCGACCTTCTTAGGTCGTTATTCGGCCTTCCTAGGCCCAACCCAACCCATTCGACCAATCATCCCATCTGGACTGTCTAAATTCTTATCTGGGCCTAAAGATAGATAGCGATTGACGTCAACCATACCGTGGTGCATACTCATGTTTGTATCAAGGGCTTTTACTACTCGAGGGAATGGATTAGGAACCGGCCTTACTCATGTTTGGCACGGACCTCTCCACAGACTAGGGTTTGATTGCTTGGTATGACTGATGCCTATCGTTGTGTGCACCAAAGATAATATTTATAAGTCCAAACTACTACTATAGCTAGTGGCAGTCAGGGTCGAACCACAGAGAGGCGATGCAATTATTAGTTGTCTAATTCTATTCTAAGGTAACAAATGTGAGGGGGATTTGATTTGAGTTGTTCTATAACTAAAGGCAATAAATGAAAAGTAAACTTACGCTAAAAGATGAAATCAAATATTAAAAGGGTGCTAAGATGATCGGTTCACTACAGTTTCGGCGGCAGTATACTAGATAGGTCTAAAACAAACACATGAGACGGGAAAATAAGAAGTCCTCTCGGTCCATTCCTAACAGGTAGCATCTTTCGATCTCGCTACAGGTCCCTAATATCACTAATGTTAACTTTCGTCCTGAAAAGTGACTAAAAGGTCTAAATTAACTTATCTCTCGATCTTATTAATTTAGTCGTCTTAATTAGGTAGTCTATTTTCCTCCCCGATCTTTCGATCTTATCGGGTCGGTCAAGTCCTAAGCATTCAACTAGTCGCGTGCACTCGATTCGTCAAATATAACAATTAAATTAATTAAAACAAAGGTAATCTCACGGGAGCCGGTCGATCGACCAGATAGGCCGGTCGGTCAACCATGGCGCGATTTCAGGTCTACTATTCTATGCCGCCTACTTCTACAGATTCCCTACATCCTAGCACAAGGGGTTTAGCTACTCATACTGGAAATAATAACAATAATAAAATCAACTAATAAAACAGAAGAATTCATAATTGAAATAACTGAACAAGTAAGTATCATAAAACAATAATTTGCCTTCGGGAGGTCTAACCTAGCAATTCTAAACTACGGATGAAAGCAGTAAAACTGAAATTATGGAACAAGAGTTACCGTAAAAGGAATTGCAGAGAAAGGATCAAAGCCGAATGCAAAAGTAAACTTTATTGATAGAGAATTTAAACTAAAGAACCCTAATTAATTTTATGATCTAAGACCTGATAAAAACTTCATAAAAACTGAATGAATGTATCTGAATGAGCAGGTTACGTTATATAGAAATATCACGTAACTTTATTCTCAAAACCTAAAACACAATGGGCTTCCTAATCCTCGTTCTATTATTTCACGTCAAAATAACGGCTTGGTCGATCGACCACTGTGACCGGTCGATCGACCGGACTGCGCTGAACAGAAGCTTCTGTATGTCGTGCTCTGGTCGATCGACCATGAAGACCAGTCGATCGACTGAATTAACTGGTACTTGGCTCCAAAAGCATCGTGAATTAATCTTTCGGGCCTCGATACGCGCACCAAGTTCGTTTCTAGAGTGAACACTTCACGTCAAATGCAATGCCTAGTACTCGGGGACGGATTTAGCTCGATATCTACTCATTTCCGCAATAATCTGCAATATTACAAGAAAATACGAAAGTAGACGAAAATGGGGAAAATGGTAGCTTAAACTACATAAATGAGCTCTGAAATGCATGTAAAATAGGATGTAAAACATCATATAAAAGACACGCATAAAACTTCCCCAAACCAAACCCTTGCTTGTCCCCAAGCAAGAACTAGACTCGATCCTAAAACCTAATGGAACGAGTTCAATCTCAGAGCGAAATGCTAACCGAATAGCCTAAACCAATTTAATGCAATAACTAACAATCAATTAGCAATATAAATCATGCAAACGAGTTATGAAGTCGTTAAAAAACTGCTGAACCGTCAACTATAGAGACTTATCATAATGGACTCTCACGGGTCGCTCATATCACACATAAGCACAGGTGAATATACGTAAGATAGAAAGAAGTAAATGTAATGACGCTCACCTAACTATGACCTATAAGAACATGCCTGCAATATAATATGAAAATAATCTCTACAACCGTACATATGCATTCCAACCAAACAAATGACCATGACACATGCCAAGGTAAATATGGATATGTGAGGTATGGGTAAGAAGAGGCTAAAATAAATTTGGATAAAAACAGAGTTAAAAGCCAAGCTAGTTGATACCCGTCGTGAGGTGTCAAAAATAAATTTATAATCTCCAACTACAACTATAGCTAGCGGCAGTCGGGTCGAACCACAGAGAGGCAGACGTAATTTTAAGTTGTTTAATTTCGGTCTAAGGGTAACAGAAATGTGGGGGGTTTTTGAGTTGATTTGATCTATAGCTAAGGCGATAAAAGATAATAAACTAAAAAGACGGATAAAAACAGATAGTTAAAGGGGTGCAAGGATGGTCGGTTCACTATAGTTTCGGCGGCAGCAAACTAAGCAGGTCTAAATCAAACACGTGAGGCGGGAAAACAAGAGGTCCTCTCGGTCCACTCTTAACAAATATCATCTTTCGATCTCGCTACAAGTCCCTAATATCACTAATACTGACTCTCGTCCTGAAAAGTGACTTATAATCTAAACTCTACCTATCTTTCGATCTCAGCATAGTTTAGTCATTTTAATTGGTGATCTAACAACTTTCCCTATCTTTCGATCTAATGGGTCAGTCATATATTAAGCATTCAACTAGTCGCATGCATTCGATTCGTCAAATACAACATTTAAATCAATTAAAACGAAGGTAAACCTCACGTGGTCAGTCGATCGACCGGGTAGGGTGGTCGATCGACCAACACGCGATTAGGGCTCCCTAATTCTAGTGCCGCCTACACTATAATTCCCCTACATCCTAGCACAACTAATTTAGCTACTCATACTAGGAATAACAACAATGAATAAATCGACTAATAATTCTACTGAATTCATGCTTGAAACGATTAAACAAACGATTAGCATAAAATGATAATTACGGCTTCGGGAAACTAACTAGCAATTCTCTCCTACAAACGATAATAAAGCGAACTAATTAAGAGCAGAAGAGTACCAAAATTGCAGAGCAAGAATCAGAAACCGAACGAAGATAAATTGTATAAAATTCCCAACAACTTAGAACCCTAATTATTTTATGAAGTAAACTGATAAAAAAACCGAATGAATGACTTGATGTTCTAGGTTACGTTATATAGAAAATATGCGTAACACTTATTATCAAAACCTAAACACAATGGGCTTGCTATTTATCGATCTTTTAATTCTCGTCTGAAGTAGCGGTGTGGTCGATCGACTGGGCTGCAGTATACAGTAGCTTCTGGAACCCGCAGGTTGGTCGATCGACTGAAGGCATTGGTCGATCGACTGAAGTAGCTGATGGTTGGCTTCTATAATCTCGTGGATTTGTCTTTTGGGCCTTGAAACGCGCACCAAGCTCGTTCCTTAAGTGAATTCTTCACGTCAAATGCAATGCAGGATACTCGGGGACGGATTTAGCTCAATTTTCGTTGAATTCTTCACATTTCTGCTATAATGTACAAAAACACGAAAGTAGACGGAAATAGGGGAAATGGTAGCTTAAACTACACAAATGAGCTCTGAAATGCGTGTAAAATGAGGTGTAAAACATCATATAAAAGACACGCATCAAACTTCCCCAAACCAAACCCTTGCTTGTCCCCAAGCAAGAACTAGACTCGATCTAATTACCTAATGGAACGAGTTCAATATCAGAGCGAAATGAAAACTGTCAAGCCTAAACCAATTTAATGCAATAACCAACAATCAATCAGCAATGTGAATCATGCAAACGAGTTATAAAGTCGTTAAAAACTGCTGAACCATCAACTATAGAGACCTATCTAATTGGACTCTCACGGATCGCTCATATCACACATAAGCACAGGTGAATATATGTAAGAGGATAGAAAGAATTCATTTTGTAAAGACTCTCACCTAACTACGACCTATAAGAACATGCCTGCAATATAATATGAAAGTAATCTCTATGACCGTACATATGCATTCCAACCAACAAAAGACCATGAAACATGCCGAGGTATATATGGATATGTGAGGTATGGGTAAGAAGAGGCAAAACATTTACGGGAAAGTGGAGGTACATGTGATCAAGCTAGTACCAAAACGGAACCATATGACAACATGCTTCTTCTTGCTCAAAATTCAATCGATATTGTGCTATAGCAAGCACAAAACTCACAATCTCCAGTATAACAGTAATCAACCAACTCCCCATAAGATACTAATGCAACATGGGAGCAAAAATCGCCATAAGATAAGGATTTTGAATTTATGCGAATTGATTTCTTTCGGAACCCAGTTGATCGACTTGATGTAGTGGTCGATCGACTGAAGTAAACAGTACAGAACTCTTTTTTTTCCTTTTTCGAATCATTTTTTTTCTTTTCTTTAAACTTCTTTCCTCCTTCATTCTTTTTATCCAACAAAATCTCAATAAGAGCAAATGCTACCAAAAACCGAGTACAATCCCAAGAACATAGACTACTAGCTTGACAAGGGCAGGCTAAATGTAGGATGTAGTAATGGGACAAAAAGGCTATTTTTGGCAGTGTGAAGCTTATGGGCAAAACGAATAAAAGGAAACCTCTACCACATGTGTCAACAAACCACAAACCGAATGCATACAGGTATTAAGCAGATCAAGTTCATATTTATGCACATTTATGTAACATGCCTCATAAGGAGTACTACTCACATCCTAGATAAACTGGTCATAGATGTCACCAGTTATAAGCTCTAAACCTTAGAAAATATGATGTAGCTTGCCAAAATTCTAAGTCAAGTCTCAAGTTCAGCAAATAATTAACGAAAACTCGTGGATATGAACTTATACGATTCTACTAATAACATGTCAATTAGCACGGCTTAGGCATAAAACAGATGCAAATGCAATGTCATCATTGAAATACTACCGTTCTGACTCGATCTATATGCTAAAATAAACGTGCATTTTGTGGATTTTTATCGAATTTTTCAATTTTTTTTGAATTTTCTGTATATATGAGAAATGAAAAAAAATAATGCAAAACAAAAATGTAAACGTGAATGCAAGCAAATGATATGCGACGCAAAACCCTTCCCCAAACCAAATCGCACAATGTCCCCATTGTGCAAAATCATGTAATGAAGAAAAGAGAAACGGGAATTTGCGAGAAAATAAAGAAATATGACATGAAGTAGAAATCGGGAACTCACAAGACTTTAAGCGCAGCAAAAGGAAACCTCCCCAAACCAGCGTGAGCTAGGAGGTTTCAGTAGCTAGCAGTGCTACCAAAAAGTACCTGAAAAGACAAAAGGATCACGCGTAAGTTCGAGAAAACAATTTTGAAGCGGTATTATGTGCACAATTGAGAAAATAGAAGAAATAAATAAAATGACGGAAGATAAAGTGGAGTAGAAAACTCCCTCAATTCCGCAAATCGACCAAACACAGCAGGGGAAAGGTCGTGAACAGGTACAGCAGTCCAAGGCGGTCGATCGACCACATCACTCAGTCGATCGACCAAGGTGAAAGGAACAGTATCTCCTGGAAACCGCAGACCAGTCGATCGACTATACAGAACAGTCGATCGACTGGAAATACTGCTGTAACTTCTGATTTCTTCGTATTTGCTCAATTACTTGAGCTAATGAGGTCTAAAAACCTGCAATTGCACAATAATACGCGCCCAAAAATTGCGCAAAACCCAAAGTAACCATCTAAAGAGTTTAAAATCCTAAGCAAACGTAAACGGCGAAGTTTCGCGCACACAAAACAATAAATAAAAAGGTTCAACGAAAGCAAATAAAATGTAAATGTTTTAAAGAAGTCTCAATCAACTAATAGTTGATCAGGAATGGCCATGGGATGACCCACTTGACTGGCTTCTGGCTACAAGAAGTAGTCTCAATAGTGCTCATCTTCTCAGCTGCACTCTCACTTCCATCGTCTGCAGGACTCAACTGGTCAACATATCGGACATCATCCCAAGCAATCACCTCTTCGGACTCGTCGGAATCCAGATCAGACTCCGTTGCTTTGACCGGCTCATCTTCAACCTCCTCATCAGTGCCATAGCTAAGGCAACCAAGACCGCCTCGTGAAATGATCGGCTCCTTCACAGCTGGAGCAACTTGCAGCTCTCCCTTCCCCAAACCAACTCCTGCAATATCAGAAATAGACAAATCTTCCTCCAATTTGCTCCCAATCTGGGGCGGAGGGGTTACGACATGAATAGGAATAGAGACAGGCATATCAGGAAGCACAAAGTAGGATTTCTTTTCAGAAACCGTATTGCAAGTCACATGCCACATGGGGTCTTTCTTCTTAGCAGGTTGAGCAAAAACAATGGAATGCTTCCCTACTTTGAAGGTCAAGGTTCCCGAGCCTACATCTATGCGCACGCACCAAAAGTGTGCGAGAAATGGTCTACCTAGTATGATAGGATTATGGGCATCCTCAGGCATATCAAGTACAACAAAGTCTACAGGGAAGAAGAACTTTCCTATTTGCATGGGAATGTCTTCTAAGACTCCTATAGGCTGGACCGCAGATCGGTCGACCATCTCATCTTGTCATGTCGGTCACTGCGAACCTAGTTAATTTGAGCTTTCTAGCAAGACTCAAGGGCATTACACTTATACTAGCTCCTAAGTCACATAATGCCTTCTCAATCGAAAAGGTACCAATGCTAGTGGGAACGGAGAAGCTACCTGGGTCTTCTAGCTTGTGGGGTGCAGTGTGGGTTAGATAAGAACATGACTCTTTAGTAAGTGCGACAGTATGCACAGTTTCAAGTGACCGCTTTTTAGATAAAAGTTGTTTCATGAATTTAGTATAAGCGGGTACTTGGTTTACTAATTCGAGAAAATGAACTTGTACATTCAAGCTACGAATAACTTTTTCAAATTTATTGAAAGATACCTGTTCCTTCGTCGGCACCAATCTCTCCGGATCTGTAAGAAGTAACTTAGCCCTCTCCTCTAAATCTCGCATGCCGGCATCAGTGGACTTAGGCGGAAAGTCCACCACCTTCTCCTTATTGAAGCTTGACCCCTCTTCATACTGTCTCAAATATGAACCATTGATCGACATTGGGTCGTACTTCGGAACCAGGACTGACCCATCAACAGTCGGGTCTGGCCTCAATATTTTCGGGGCAGTCGTACCCCGAAACAAGTGATCCCTCAGATTATTGGGCATTGGAGGAGGAAATTGTTCAATATCAGCAGCGCCCTCGGTCGATCGAGCATGTTGCTCAGTCGATCGACCGGATTCGACAGTACCAGAAGCTCCTGTAACTCGCACTTCAGTCGATCGACTGGGTGTATCAGTCGATTGACTGACATACCTGGTAGACGCCTTTTTCTTTCCTTTGTCCGTTCCAGCTTTGTTTTGACTCGGTTCCGGCTTATCTTTTTCAGGGGCATCCTCAATCATAGCAGGCCCCTCCAGGGTAGACCCGCTCCTCAAAGTGATGGCATTAAGGGTCTCCTTTTGGTCGGTTTGAGTCGGTAAGTGTCCCGGAGCTCGAGTGGTATTCTTGCTAGCCAATTGAGCAGTTTGGCTCTCTAGTAGTTTCATTCCGGCCTCTCTAGCTTGGGACTCCTTTTGCAACATATTCTTCAACCCAGCAAACTCAGAATTTTGATATTGTTGCTGCTGCGGCACATAGGGAGGTTTTTGATATGGTTGTTGCTTGTGAGGGGGCACGTAAGCTTGCTGCTGCTGCTGCTGAGGAGGTTGAGTCGGATTCAGGACATTCTGGCTACTCCACCTCAAGTTGGGATGGACATTCGGCTCATAGTACGTGTTTGTCTGCCTGTAATATTGAAAGGCAGCACAAGACTCGAAGGGACTAGGACAATTTTCTGAGACATGTCCCTCAGCTCCACATCTTCTACAGACGAAAGGACCGTCTGAAACAGCATTCACATGATATATCCCTCCTTTTGAAGCTCCTCCCAACTCGTATTTGTCAAACCTTGCCGTGAGAGCCTCTAATGCGACTACGAAGGGGATTCAAAGACTCCTCCTCCGATTGCCTCTCGAATTCCCATATTCGACTTTATGGGTGGCTAAGTCATCAATGATCTTCCACCCCTTAGTCTCTCCCATATTCTCAGCAAATCGGCCATTGGCAGCAGCATCCAAAATAGCCCTCTGATCGTCATACAGCCCGTTATAGAACTGATTGCAAAGACTCCATTTTTCGAACCCATGGCGTGGAATAGTTCGCACCAGCTTCTTGAAACGGACCCATGCTTCATGAAAGTTCTCATCAGGTCCCTGTTTAAAGCTCGTGATCTGAGCTCTAATGGCATTCGCCTTCGAGGCAGAGAAGTATTTCTTGTAGAATGCCAAGGCCAAAGAATTCCAATCGGTGATCCCATGAGCAGCTCGATCCAGATCTCTGTACCACTCCCTTGTAGCATCACGGAGTGAGAATATAAACATAGTCTCCTTTATCTGGTCCTGGGTCACACCGGTCGGTGGGGGTATAGAGCAGCAATAATCGATAAATATCTCCATATGCTTGGCTGCATCTTCATTTGCAGCACCCCCGAACTGGTTCCTCTCAACTAAGTTGATATAGGAAGGCTTCGGTTCGAATTTCCTATCAGTTCCAGGTAATTCGAACCCCTTGTAAAGATTTTCAGCTGTCGGCTCAGAATGACTTGCTATAGTTGCTTCTTCAGCCATGACTGGAATTTCCGGAGATGTGACTGTCTCAGCTGAAGAAGTGGAAGCAGGAGATGTAGGTGGGTCTTCTTCGAACAGTTCGTTCTCGTAGTAACTAGACAGAGTACTCAGCTCTTCCTCTGTCGGCAATACTCTAGATGATCGTCTCAACTCGCGCAAGGTCTTCTCAATCTCAGGATTGAAAGGTACTAATTCACCACCCTGTGACCTGCGCATAAGAAGAAACTACAAAAAGAATATAAGAAAAGTTTAAGGAACGGATGTCCCTTAAACTAAGAAACAGACTAAAAAAACAACAACTAAAAATTAGAACAATTGCCTCCCCGGCAACGGCGCCAAAATTTGATACCCGTCGTGAGGTGTCAAAAATAAATTTATAATATCCAACTAAAACTATAGCTAGCGGCAGTCGGGTCGAACCACAGAGAGGCAGACGTAATTTTTAGTTGTTTAATTTCGGTCTAGGGGTAACAGAAATGTGGGGGGTTTTTGAGTTGATTTGATCTATAGCTAAGGCGATAAAAGATAATAAACTAAAAAGACGGATAAAAACAGATATTTAAAGGGGTGTAAGGATGGTCGGTTCACTATAGTTTCGGCGGCAGCAAACTAAGCAGGTCTAAATCAAACACGTGAGGCGGGAAAACAAGAGGTCCTCTCGGTCCACTCTTAACAAATAGCATCTTTCGATCTCGCTACAAGTCCCTAATATCACTAATACTGACTCTCGTCCTGAAAAGTGACTTATAATCTTAACTTTACCTATCTTTCGATCTCAGCATAGTTTAGTCATTTTAATTGGTGATCTAACAACTTTCCCTATCTTTCGATCTAATGGGTCAGTCATATATTAAGCATTCAACTAGTTGCATGCATTCGATTCGTCAAATACAACATTTAAATCAATTAAAACGAAGGTAAACCTCACGTGGTCAGTCGATCGACCGGGTAGGGTGGTCGATCGACCAACACGCGATTAGGGCTCCCTAATTCTAGTGCCGCCTACACTATAATTCCCCTACATCCTAGCACAACTAATTTAGCTACTCATACTAGGAATAACAACAATGAATAAATCGACTAATAATTCTACTGAATTCATGCTTGAAACGATTAAACAGACGATTAGCATAAAATGATAATTACGGCTTCGGGAAACTAACTAGCAATTCTCTCCTACAAACGATAATAAAGCGAACTAAATTAAGAGCAGAAGAGTACCGAAATTGCAGAGTAAGAATCAGAAACCGAACGAAGATAAATTGTATAAAATTCCCAACAACTTAGAACCCTAATTATTTTATGAAGTAAACTGATAAAAAAACCGAATGAATAACTTGATGTTCTAGGTTACATTATATAGAAAATATGCGTAACACTTATTATCAAAACCTAAACACAATGGGCTTGCTATTTCTCGATCTTTTAATTCTCGTCTGAAGTAGCGGTGTGGTCGATCGACTGGGCTGCAGTATACAGTAGCTTCTGGAACCCGCAGGTTGGTCGATCGACTGAAGGCATTGGTCGATCGACTGAAGTAGCTGATGGTTGGCTTCTATAATCTCGTGGATTTGTCTTTTGGGCCTTGAAACGCGCACCAAGCTCGTTCCTTAAGTGAATTCTTCACGTCAAATGCAATGCAGGATACTCGGGGACGGATTTAGCTCAATTTCCGTTGAATTCTTCACATTTCTGCAATAATGTACAAAAACACGAAAGTAGACGGAAATAGGGGAAATGGTAGCTTAAACTACACAAATGAGCTCTGAAATGCGTGTAAAATGAGGTGTAAAACATCATATAAAAGACACGCATCACTAGTAACTAAGGAAACCAAATTATAACAACATCCATCTTCTTGCTCAAGATTAAACGATAGAACGGTGCTAATAGCAAGCACAAATCTCACAATCTCCGATATAATTGTAATTCCCCAAATGATGATAATAAAGCATGGGAATAAAATTACCAACTAATCAAAACTCCAACCATATGACTTTGATTTTTTCTTTCTTTCTTTTCTCGGGCTTCAGTCGATCGACCAAGATGGCCAGTCGACCGACCGCCCTCTACAGTACAACACTCATTTTCTCTTTTCTTTTTTTCGAATCATTTTTCTTCTCTTTTTTTTCTTTCTTTTTCATCTTCCCAACATCATCTCAAAATGAGCATTAGCTACCAAAAATGAAGTAACAATCCCGAAAACATAAACTACTAGCTTGACAAGGGCAGGCTAAATGTAGGATGTAGTAACGGGACAAAAAGGCTATTTTTGGCAGTGTGGAGCTTATGGGCAAAATGAATAAAAGAGACCTCTTCCACATGTGTCAACTAACCACGAACCCGAATGCATACAGGTATTAAGCAGATTAAGTTCATATTTATGCAAATTGATGTAACATGTCTCATAAGGAGTAACTACTCACAATCCTAGATAAACTGGTCATAGATGACACCAGTTATAGGCTCTAAACCTCAGAAAATGATGTAGTTTGCCAAAATTTTAAGTCAAGTCTCAAGTCCAGCAAGAATTTAACGAAAACTCGTAGACTATGCAAATGATTCTACAAATAACACGTCAGTTACCAGGGCTTAGACATAAATAGATGCAAATGCAATGTCATCATTGAAATACTACCGTTCCGACTCAACCTATATGCTAAAATAAACATGCATTTTTTTGAATTTATGAAATTTTTAAATTTTTTGAATTTTTTGGTATATATAAGAAATAAATAACAATGCAAGACAAAATAATTAAACGTGAATGCAAAAACATATGAATGCTATGCAAAACCCTTCCCCAAACCAAATCGCACAATGTCCCCATTGTGCAAAATCATGTATAAAGAAGCAAAAGGAAATGGGATTTTGCGATAAATAACTAAAGAAGAGATGAAATTAAGCTCGGAAACTCACAAGACTTTAAGCGCAGCAAAGGGAAACCTCCCCAAACCAGCGTGAGCTAGGAGGTTTCAGTAGCCAGCAGTGCTACCAATAAGTACCTGAAACGAAGCAAAAGTACCGCACGTAAATCCGAGAAAACAATTTATTAAACGCAAAATTATGTGTAAAATAAAGAAACGGAAGAAAACAGAAATGAGCTGGAGAATAAAGTGGAGAAAAGACTCCCTCAACTTCGCAAATCGACCAAACACAGTAGGGGAATGATCGAAAACAGGTACAACAGTGCTGGGTGGTCGATCGACCACATCACCCAGTCGATCGACAAGAGTGAACAGGAACAGAAGCTCCTGGAATTCGCAGCTCAGTCGACCGACCATAGGAGGCAGTCGATCGACCGGAAAACCTGCGGTAATTTCTTATTTTCTTCGAACTAGCTCAATAAATTGAGCCAACATGGTCTATAAACCTGTAAAAGCACATAATAACGTGACCAAAATTGCGCAAAATCCAAAGCAACAGTCTAAAGTATTTAAAATCCTAAGCAAACTTATTAAAATGCGAAGTCTCGCGCACACAAAAACAATAAAAAGTTCAAAAGCAATAAAATGAATGTAAAGTCTTAATCAACTAATAGTTGATCAAGAATGGCCACGGAATGGCCCACTTGCTCGGCTCCTGGCTACAAGAAGTAGCCTCTACAATGCTCATCTTCTCAGCTGCACTCTTCTCAACTCCAACATCCGCAGAACTCAACGGATTAACAGCTTCAACATCTTCCCAATCAATGACCTCGTCTGGCTCATCAGAATCCAAATCGGACTCCGTCACTTTGACTGGCTCCTCATCGGGCTCCTCATCCGTGCCATAGCTAAGACATCCTAAACCGCCTCTTTAAACGATTGGCTCCCTCACAACTGGAGCAACATGCGGCTCTTTCTTCCCCAAACCAGCTCCTGCAACATCCAAAACAGAAGAATCTTCCTCCAGTTTGCTCCCAATCCGGGGCGGAGGTGTTACAACAGGAATAGGCATAGGGGCAGGCATATCAAAAAGCACAAAATAAGATTTCTTTTCAGAAACCGTATTACAAGTGACTCGCCACATGGGGTCTTTCTTCTTAGTTGTCTGGGCAAAGACGATGGAATGTTTTCCTACCTTAAAAGTCAATGTCCCTGAGCCAACATCTATAACTGCACCAGCAGTGTGCAGAAATGGTCTACCCAGAATGATAGGTATGTGAGCATCTTCGGGCATATCAAGCACAACGAAGTCAACAGGGAAAAAGAACTTTCCTATTTGCACAGGAATGTCCTCTAAGACTCCTATAGGCTGGACCGCAAAGCGATCAGCCATCTGTACTGTCATGTTAGTAACTGCAAACCTAGTCAATTTCAACTTCCTAGCAAGACTCAAAGGCATTACACTAATACTGGCTCCTAGGTCACACAAGGGCTTCTCAATAGAGAAGGTGCCAATACTACATGGGACTGAAAAGCTACATGAGTCTTCTAGCTTATGAGGTGCAGTATGGGTCAAATAGGAACATGACTCCTCAGTTAGTGCGACAGATTGCACAGTTTCAAGTGACTTATTTTTAGACAAAAGTTGCTTCATAAATTTCATGTAAGCAGACACTTGATTAACTAATTCAAGAAAAGGAACTTGTACATTTAAGCTACGAATAACATTTTCAAATTTGTTAAACGATACTTGTTCCTTCGTCGACACCAATCTCTTCGGATAGAGGGCTGTAAGAAGCAACTTAGCCCTCTCCTCTAGATCTCTTACACCGGCATCGGTGGATTTAGGCTGAAAATCCACTACCTTCTCCTTGTTGTAGCTTGACCCTTCTTCAGACCGTCTCAAAAATGAACCATTAATCGTCATCGGGTCATACTTTGGAACCGGGACTGACCCATCAGCATTTGGGTCTTGCCTCAAGATTTTCGGAGTAGTCGTACCCTGAAACAAGTGGTCCCTCAAGTTATTTGGCATTGGAGGATGAAAAGATTCAGCATCAACAGCGTAGTCAGTCGATCGACCATACATGTCAGTCAATCGACTGACTTCTACAGGAACAGTAGCTGTGTCACTTCGCGAACTGGTCGATCGACTGGGTATGTCAGTCGATCGACTGATATACCTGCTGATCGTCTTCTTCTTGCTATTATTCGTTACAGCCTTCTTCTTACTTGGTTCCGCCTCATCTTTTTCAGTGACATCCTCGACCATAGCGGGCCCCTCAAGGGTGGACCCGCTCCTCAAAGTGATGGTATTTAGAGTCTCTTTTTGATCCGTCTGCGACGGTAAATGCCCCGGAGCTCGAGTTGCACTCTTGCTAGCCAATTGAGCGATTTGGCTCTCCAACATTTTCATCCCGGCCTCTCTAGCTTGAGACTCTTTCAGCAACAAATTTTTCAACTCGGCAAAATTGGAGCCATGGTACTGCTGCTGAGGGACATACAGAGGCTTTTGATATGGCTGCTGCTGCTTATGAGGAGGCACATAATTCTGCTGCTGCTGCTGCTGTGGAGGTGGAGTCGGATTTTGGACATTCTGGCTGCTCCACCTCAAGTTTGGATGGATATTCGGCTCAAAATAAGTGTTTGTCTGCCTATAATGTTGAAAAGCAGCACAAGACTCATAGGGACTGCTGCAGTTGTATGCAACATGTCCTTCTCCTCCACATCTCTTGCAGACGAAAGGACCGTCTGAAACAGCATTCACATGATAGATCCCTCCTTTTGAAGCTCCTCCCAACTCGTACTTATCAAATCTCGCCGTAAGAGCCTCTAATGCAGCTACAGAAGGGGATTCAGTACTTCTCCTTTGATTTCCCCTGGAATTTCCATAATCAGCTTTATGGGTGGCCAAATCATCAATAATTTTCCACCCCTTAGTTTCTCCAACATTCTCCTTGAATCTACCATTAGCTGCCGCATCCAGGATAGCCCACTGATCGTCATAGAGCCCATTATAAAATTGATTGCATAGACTCCATTTCTCAAACCCATGGTGCGGAATAGTTCGCACCAGCTTCTTGAAACGGACCCATGCCTCATGAAAATTCTCATCAGGACCTTGTTTAAAGCTCGTGATCTGAGCTCTAATGGCATTTGTCTTCGAGGCAGAGAAATATTTTTTGTAGAATACCAGGGCCAGCGACTTCCAATCAGTGATCCCGTTAGCAGCTCGATCCAGGTCTCGGTACCACTCCCTTGCAGCATCACGAAGAGAGAATATGAACATCGTCTCCTTCACCTGGTCCTGGGTCACACCGGTTGGTGGGGGTATGGAACAACAGTAGTCAATGAATGTCTCCATATGTTTAGCTGCATCTTCATTTGCAGCTCCCCCAAATTGGTTCCTCTCAACCAAGTTGATATAAGACGGTTTCGGCTCGAATTTTCTATCCGTCTCTGGTAATGCGAATCCCTTATAGAGATTCTCAGCTGTCGGCTCAGAGTGACTGGCTATACTTGCTTCTTCAGCCATGTCCGGAGATGTGACGGTCTCTGCTGAAGAAGTAGAAATAGGTGATGAAGGTGGATCCTCCTCAAACAGCTCGTTCTCGTAGTAACTAGACAGAGTACTCAGCTCTTCCTCTGTCGGCAATACTCTAGATGATCGTCTCAACTAACGCAAAGTCTTCTCAATCTCAGGATTGAACGGTAATAATTCACCACCCTGTGACCTGTGCAGAAGAGGAAACTACAAGTAGAATATGAGAATAGTTTAAGGAATAAATGTCCCTTAAACTAAGAGAAAGACTAAAAACAAAACAACTAATAATTTTAAACAATTGCCTCCCCGGCAACGGCGCCAAAATTTGATGCCTGTCGTTGTGTGCACCAAAGATAATATTTATAAGTCCAAACTACTACTATAGCTACTGGCAGTCAGGGTCGAACCACAGAGAGGCGATGCAATTATTAGTTGTCTAATTCTAGTCTAAGGTAACAAATGTGAGGGGGATTTGATTTGAGTTGTTCTATAACTAAAGGCAATAAATGAAAAGTAAACTTACGCTAAAAGATGAAATCAAATATTAAAAGGGTGCTAAGATGATCGGTTTTCTATAGTTTCGGCGGCAGTATACTAGATAGGTCTAAAACAAACACATGAGACGGGAAAATAAGAAGTCCTCTCGGTCCATTCTTAACAGGTAGCATCTTTCGATCTCGCTACAGATCCCTAATATCACTAATGCTAACTTTCGTCCTAAAAAGTGACTAAAAGGTCTAAATTAACTTATCTCTCGATCTTATTAATTTAGTCGTTTTAATTAGGTAGTCTATTTTCCTCCCCTATCTTTCGATCTTATCGGGTCGGTCAATTCCTAAGCATTCAACTAGTCGCGTGCACTCGATTCGTCAAATATAACAATTAAATTAATTAAAACGAAGGTAATCTCACGGGAGCCGGTCGATCGACCAGATAGGCCGGTCGGTCGAGCATGGCGCAATTTCAGGTCTACTATTCTATGCCGCCTACTTCTACAGATTCCCTACTTCCTAGCACAAGGGGTTTAGGTACTCATACTGGAAATAATAACAACAATAAAATCAACTAATAAAACAGAAGAATTCATAATTGAAATAGCTGAACAAGTAAGTATCATAAAACAATAATTTGGCTTCGGGAGATCTAACCTAGCAATTCTAAACTACGGATGAAAGCAGTAAAACTGAAATTATGGAACAAGAGTTACCGTAAAAGGAATTGCAAAGAAAGGATCAAAGCCGAATGCAAAAGTAAACTTTATTGATAGAGAATTTAAACTAAAGAACCCTAATTAATTTTATGATCTAAGACCTGATAAAAACTTCATAAAAACTGAATGAATGTATCTGAATGAGCAGGTTACGTTATATAGAAATATCACGTAACTTTATTCTCAAAACCTAAAACACAATGGGCTTCCTAATCCTCGTTCTATTAATTCATGTCAAAATAACGGCTTGGTCGATCGACCACTGTGACCGGTCGATCGACCGGACTGCGCTGAACATAAGCTTCTGTATGTCGTGCTCTGGTCGATCGACCATGAAGACCAGTCGATCGACTGAAGTAACTGGTACTTGGCTCTAAAAGCTTCGTGAATTCATCTTTCGGGCCTCGATACGCGCACCAAGTTCATTTCTAGAGTGAACACTTCACGTCAAATGCAATGCCTAGTACTCGGGGACGGATTTAGCTCGATATCTACTCATTTCCGCCATAATCTGCAATATTACAAGAAAATACGAAAGTAGACAAAAATGGGGAAAATGTTAGCTTAAACTACATAAATGAGCTCTGAAATGCATGTAAAATAGGGTGTAAAACATCATATAAAAGACACGCATCAATGACAACCCACCTTTTAAAGCCAAAACCCTTCTAAATGCACTCAGCATGCCGTTATAATGCTTGTATGAATGCTTGTATCATATGTGATCACCATTTCGTAAACAAAACCATGACGAAATTTCTGTAAAATCAAAAACCATTTTAAAATGTAAACATTTTCAAAAATGACCGAAATTAGCGCAAAACGAGTCGAAACTCTGTCCAAATGTCGTGTCAAACTTCGGGCCTCAAACCCATTTTAAAAAAAACAAAAAAAAAAAAACGTAAAAAGAAAATGAAAAAAAAAAGTCCAAAAAAAAAAACAAAAACAAAAAAATGTTTTATTCGAAATATTTTCAAATCATGTAAATGTGAATATGTAAATTCAATTAGGCTAACTTAGAGTCAAAATTCAAACCGACTATGTCCTAGTCGGAACTCTGTCGAGTCATAAACCCATCTTCCTTTACATTTTGGGTCTTTTCAAATTCAAGTCAAGTCCTAAGGAGTCACGCTATCATTTTGGACCCCCATACCCCAATTCAGTTAGGATCTAAACATTTTCGACACCTCGAGTCACACGTTCCGAGGCTCAACACGCGAGTCTCAATGGGCCTCATATTTGAGTCTAAACTACATCAGTCTTCTTAACACCTATAAGCAAACCTCGAGTCCAGAATCAACACGTGTCATCAATCCCGTCAGTAAGGGTCACTCTGTCAAAGTCAACACTCGAGTCTAAATTTAAAAGTCAAGCACCGTGAATTCAAAACACGAGAAGTCGTTCACGACATTTCACGAATTCACAAGTCAAGTCTAGATTTGTCATCTTATCCTTGTGATTACTTGTCCCTTCCTTTGTTTGTTGCCTTAGTACGCGTGATCCCATGTCGAATCGAGTTGTAATGCGCGTCATTTCTGTCGAGTAGGAATCCAATAAGTTCCGTCAGTCAGCAAGGTCACGAGGCAGTTCAAGCTACAATCACCATGCCTCTCCAAGACATTTATACCATGGTCCTACGAGTTCAAGCTACAGTGAAAAATTTGAGCATTTGCGTCCTCACCCTTGAAAATGGGATGGTGGAAAAGAACATGCCACTTAGGGAAACCTCTAGTCTAGGTCGCCCAAAGCTTGCATCTTACAATAACTATCACCCTAGAAAGCCGAAAATAGCTGAAAGGAAACTTGGGAGGCATCAAAGAGTGCTTACCGATTTAGGCATATCTTATGTCGATGGTTTAAAGAGACTCTCTGCCCAAGGCAAGCTACATCCAATAGGTCCGACTCCGGATCCACCTTTAGAGAAGTAGGTGAACCTCTGAAAGGGCAACAAATACTGCCTATATCACCAAGGTAGAGGCCATGATATTGAAGAGTGTTTTCTTTTGAAACATACCATCCAAGATATGATCGAAGAGGGAAAGCTTCCAGTGCCACTTTCTGTCAAGCAATTCAAGAAGATTAACCCTTTTGGGTCTAATATCATTAAACATGATGAAGAATCATTCCTCAATTGTTCTCATCTCCTCGATCCTCGTAACGACAAAAAGATCAATGTTCTCGAAGACGACGATATCCCAAATGGAATGCTCATGCTTTCCATTGAATTCAACAATAAATTTTCCAAAATAGAAGGAGCCATTGATAATCTAAACTCTCGGCTTTCGAACATGGAGAACCAGTTTGCTGAAATGGGTAAGAAGCTTGATGCCCAACATCTCAAGATGAAAAATGTCCAGACAAATCCTCAACCTGACAGTCCTAAGAAGAAAGCAATAAGCGAGCAATCTATTCTTAGCTCTTCTCATCCAGGAATCAAAATCGATAAAGACAACCTCATGTAGCCTTCGTCAAAGAAATATAACAACTCTCCCAGATCATTCACGAGTCTAGGCATACCTTATGCCCTAGCCTTGAACAAATTATCCTCTCTAGGTCATCTTCAACCAATAGGGCCTACCCCAGATCCGGAAAAGAAGTCTAAGTTTTGGGATGACCATTCATATTGTCAATACCATAGAAGAAAGGGCATGATACCGAAGATTACTATAAACTCAAGCATATCATACAAGATGAGGTTGAGGATGGTAGGATTTCTGTCTCGTTCCTAACTTGTCCGGGTACAGAAACTAAGAGACCTTATAGGGAGTTCAGCATCGCGGATAATAAAAAAGATGAACGATCCACCAATCATTTGGTGAAAAGAAGGAAAACAGACTCTTAAATACCCAACAATCAAACAATCCGCATTACCGACGTGAAGTTTATAGAACCTTCACCAGAAAGAGGAACTCAGCCTCCAAGGTCATTCTCCGGAGGAGTCACCGGTAAACAACTAAGGAGTCCTGGTTCGGTGGGTGAAGAGGTTTGGCAAGAGGAGGAAGTCCTCTTCTTAGTTCTGTTTACTTATGTGGAAACTTGTTTGACCTTGTAACACCCCTACATACCAAGCATGCCTTATACGATCGCCTTTGAAAGACTCTTTGCTAAAGGACTAGTCTAACCGATCGGTCCAACCCCAGACCCTAAGTACGAGAGGAGAGGTCGCTTCTCGGACGGTTCTCAATATTGCTTTTTTCATAGGGGTAACGGACACGACACTGAAGCATGTTCCAAACTCAAATATACCATCCACTATATGCTCAATCTCGGCGATATATCGTTATCCACCCTCGGTCCTTTAAGAGAAAAGAATGATCCTCATGGGTGTCCTACTCTTCAAAGACAGGAAGGTCTCTTGGGCCTTTACCCTTCTAGCACCCCAAACAACGAGGACATGGTGCTCAAATCGTTCAATGATCAAGATCAGACGTTCAAGCTACCAGATGCTGAAAGAGGATTCCCCGAAGATAACAATAATGATTACGAGTCTTGATCTAAGATCACGTCAAAATCCGAGTCCGAGTCTGAGTCTTAGGCTTTCTATCCCATAATTTTGTCATAGTGTCTTTCTTCGTGTCCATTTACATTTCTAGTGATAACCTGGGGGCTGTCCCACGAGTCACGTGTCTTCTCGAGTCTATGTTAAATACATTCATTACTCATTTCAATAAAAGTACACTTTTCAATCCATATATTTTATCCTATCTCTTCCTTTCCCCTTTTCCCGTGACAACAAGAGTTGATTTGAGACATTTTAAAACAAACAATGCATGACAGTCGATATGAGTGCACTTAAATGATGTTCCATTCCAAGTTGTAGAGGACCTATAACATCACTTGAATGATGCTTCACAAATACAATGTTATAGCCAAGGTTGCTATAACATTACTTGCTAAACTTGTAAACTTTAAGTCAATCTAATAAAGACTAAACAAACGATTACGAGCAAGAGTATATATAATACGAGGCACACACTTGTCATTATCAAAACTTAATCATATACCTATATGATCCAACACTAGGCATACCATATGCCCTAGCCTTAAACAAATTATCCTCTCTAGGTCTTCTTTAATCAATAGGGCCTAGCCCAGACCCAGAAGAAATCTAAATTTTGGGATAGCAATTCGTATTGTCAATACAATAGGGGTAGGGGGCATGATACCAAAAATTGTTGTAAACTCAAGCATGTCATACAAGATGGGATTGAGGATGGTAGGATTTCTGTCTCGCTCCTAACTAGTTCGGATACAGAAACTAAGCGACCTTATAGGGAATTCAACATCGCGGATGATCAAGAAGATGAACGACCCACCAATTATTTGGTTAAAAGAAGGAAAACAGACTCACAAATACCCGACCAGTCAAAGGAGGCAATATTGGTTGAAGACGTTATTGACTGTCTACACCCAGTTTACACCTCTCTTTTGAAATGTGGCATCAAGACCGTCGAAAACTTATCAGCAGATGATACGTGCATTTTATATAGTCTTTTTAGCCTATTTTATGCACGTATTTCTATGCTTTTATCGTGGTTTCATGCTACGAAATGCCCCGAATTGCATACTTTGGAAGTTCTTGTCTTATTTGCAGGAATGAGCCATAAAGTAGCGAAATCAAGCCTTTTACCGTCCGTTTAGCATGCATTTGGAGGAAGAGATGATTTGGAGCGGGAAATATTGCTGTCTTGGGATGCGTGAAGGTGTTTCGGGAGCTAAAAGGACAAGTCAAAGTCAAATTGACAAGAATGATGAGTCATTGAAGTCAAGTTTCACTTGATCGAGTGATTTATTACTCGATCGAGTGGTTTAGGAGTCAATAATCGGTCGATCGAGTAGACTATGTAGTCGATCGACCAGTTCTTTTTATGCACTTACTCGATCGAGGACATTATTAGTCGATCGAGCAGTTTCTTGCTGGGTTTGCTCGATCGAGTGGTTTTAATCGACTCGATCGAGTGGACTTTGCTACGGGTTGGGCTTTTTAGCTCTAATTCCGTCATTAGGTTTAATCCTAATCCTATTTTCTTATAAATAGGAAGTCAGTTTGTCATTATAAACACACACACACTTTTGCTACATTTCATTGATTCATTGTTACTCTGTTCTTATTTAGGATCCTTAATTTTAATTTCTTCTCTCTTTTCTCTCTTTTTATTTAATGTTTATTATTCCCTCTCCCTATTTATTTATTGTACTTATTTATTCCATGTCTAGCTAAATTCCCCTTAGTATGTTAGGATTAGGGAAGCCGTGGTAGCATGCTTTAATCAGTATTAAATAGATTAGCCTGCGATAAGAATTGTATTAGGCAATTTAATCGTTATCCGGTCGAATGAATGCATGCAGGAGACCATAAATCTAGTTAACCCGACCTAGATCGAAAGATTGGAAGGGAAGGCTTGCTTAATTACAATAGGGTATAGCAGTGAGGGCGAAAGTTAAGCTGTTTACGCTCTAGGGCGGTTTAAGGACCGAAAGGTGACGACCATAGCTCTTCTTATCAATAGTCTAATCGCCTTAGTATTCTCGATAATATAAGATCTGATAGCTGCCACGGTGGACCGACTCCTAGCATACTTCCTTTCTCTTATTGTTAATTTCTCTCATCTTTTTCCCTCGCTTTAGTCTTTAGTTTAGTCAACACAATCAATTCAACCCCCAATTGTGACATCAGACGGATAGAATAGACAAATAGATAGTACACCGCCTCCCTGTGGAGATCGACCCTACTTACCCGACTTCGTTAGTAGTACTTAGGTATTTTATTTTTGGTGTAGAAACGACAAAGTATCAATTTTTTGGCGTTTCACGGGGAGGCAATCTATTTATTTATTTGTTTAATTTTATCTGTTTTTAGCCTCGGGGATTTTTCCTTGAGGCCGTTTTAATCTTTTGTTTAGTCTTTGTTTTGATAGGCCTTACAGTACTACCTAGACAGTTCTAGGTGAAAGAAACATCAAAGGAAGGCTTGAGTACCTTTGACCCATCACCGATGTCCCATTATATGGAAAATGGTGAGGTGATCCGCTACGGGAGATGTGGTTCTCGCCGAGCACAATGCGTTTTGTAGTTGTGCCGCCACATCCGCCCTATCAATGACCACCGCAACAAGATTCCCCTGATATACAAGAAGAAGACATTGCGGAGCTGAAATCCTTGATGGAGGCACTTGCATTCCAAGTGCAAGAATATGTCTCGCGATTTGATGAGCTCGAGTCTCCAGTTGCTCAATTAGCGGTGAGATGGAGAGAGAAGAGGTCGCGGAGTCGACATATTTAATGAGAATGCTTGTATCACAAATGCAAGAGAGTGATAGGTATATGGACGCTCGAATCCTCGAATCGAGTCACAAATAGCTCTTAGTTAGCGGTGAGATGCAAGAAGAAGAGGTTTACCTTCTTTGAGAGCGGTTTTTTCTCCGAGGAAACCGTGTTGCCCAATGATGAGGATGACTTCTATGACTCGAACGACGAGTTCCTTTCATATTTCACTGCCCCACGTGAAGATTTCAGCTCTATGCAGGAAGAATCACTCGATCGAGTGACTTATAATGGTCGATCGAGTGAATTTCGGAAGACGATCCTCGATCGAGTAATATCCCTTCTCGATTGAGTGACATGCAGGAGGATAGTTCTCGATCGAGTGATGTTGTTACTCGATCGAGTGAGATGAGGAGGAAGTTGGTCGATCGAGTGATTATTCGCTCGATCGATGAAATGGCCATTGGGAGCTTTGGTTCGTCATTTTGGTTTGATTTGGATGACGAGTCCGACGATGATGAAGGTTACGGTAAACCTCCCTATTCACGGTAGTCGGATACACTTGAAGTCTGCGATTTACGGGATGGATTCCACCGAGGAGGTTGATGAAGAAGCGATTGAGACGGTAATTGCTCCTAGCACGGAAGAGGTAATAAGCTCTTTTACCTATGATTCCGTCATTGAGAGCGACGGATCTGAGGTAGTAAACGATAATTTTATTATTGTTTGTTCTAATAGTATTTTGCCTCATTTGACTCGCGCTGTTTCTTTTAAAGTTATACCTCCTCTCATATGGTCGATTAATTTAAAGAATTTTCACCGTCCTTATCATCTCAAAACTGTTAATCTGAATCGGAACCCCCATATATTGACAATTGCTCCCGCGCTCCTTTATTTTGTGGATAAATTTAGGAGCTCACATAGGAAATTTGTTAGACTTAAATGCTTACATAATTTCATTTCCTATCTCTGTATTCCACTTTGGTGCTACTTATCTTTGTTGTGTAGCACATGCGCAGACTATTTGACAAATTCTTTGCGCGCTTTGAGTTGCTTTGATTGTAACTAATTATAGTGGCTCGAAGAAAAAGAAGGTCGAGCTGGGACCTGTCTGAAGCTAGCGCTACCCGGGAGGCAACCCGGCGATTTTATTTTGCTTTTTTAGTTTAATTTCAGTTGTAATAAATGGTTTTATACCATAAACTATCTCAGTATGCTTGTTTTTGTCAGTTGCGGGCTGTTTTTCATTAAGTTTTGCAGGTACACGCTGAGGATCGCTCGATCGAGTGGTTTTTCCACTCGATCGAGTACTTTTTCTGAGAAATCCTCTCGATCGAGCTACCATTCCTTTCGATCGAGTACCTGCAGAAAGAAATCCACTCGATCGATCCCTATTCCAGTCGATCGAGCAGTTTTAGACGCCCATGTTACTCGATCAGCTACTATCCCTGCTATCGAGTGTTATTGACTTGGATTAGCTTCCTGAGACGGTTTTCCGGGCCCTTAGCAACCTCCCATTTCATGGTCGGTTTGGGGAGGTCCCCTTATTCGCGTATCCTGTAAGCTTTCCGCTTTTACTCTCTTTCTCCCTAGTTTGCATTTCCTTTCCATGTTTGGGTACAATGGGGGCATTGTACGGTTTGGTTTGGGGAGGTTATGCATCCATATCTGTGTCTGCATTTTGTTTTTATTGCATTTCAATTATCACGTTTAAGGTTATGTTTGCATTGTTGTTTATTTTCGTTAAAATTCAAAAAATTCAATAAAAAAAAAAAAAAAACTGAAAAATTGTTAAATTTCAAAAAATTCACGTTTATTTTTAGCATATAGGTTGAGTCGGAACGGTATATTTCAATGATGATATTGCACTGCAATTGTCTTTCTGCTTAAGCCTTGCATTAAACTGTTATCTTTTAGCATTGTCTTATTGCATATCTACGAGTTAATGTTTAATTTAGCTGAACGAATAGACTTGACCTGATATTTTGGCAACCTACTTATAATTTCTAAGGATTAGAGCCTTTTAAACTGGTGTCATTTATGACCAGTTTCATGTAGGATTGTGAATAGTTACTCCTTGCATAACATGTATCATTAATTTGCACATATATGAAATTCAATTGCTTTTTGCCGTCATACATTCGGGTTAGTGGTTGGTGTCACATGCAGGGAGGTGCTTACATTCCCTTTCTTTCATTTTTACCCATTTAACTCCACATTAGCCAAATCTGCCAGTTGACCCTTTAGCTACATCCAAATTTAGCCTGCCTTGTCAAGCTAGTCTAGATTGTTGTTTTGCGGTATATATTTCATTGTATCAAGTTTGGCTTGTATCTATTATTTTGGAGTTGGTATTTATGAAGAAAAGGAGTTGAAAAAACGTGAAAAAGAAAGAAAAAAGAATTGAAAAAAAAAGAAAAAGAAAAATGAAAAAAGAAAAAGAATCCGAAAAAAAAAAAGGAAGAAACCGGAAGAAATAGAAAGAAAATAAAGGAAAAAAAAGATGGTGTTTGGTTGACGGTTTCTACTCCTATGTTCTATCTTATTTCATATGAGGAGTATGTTTGGTTCGGTTTGGTGAGATTTTATGCCAATTGAAGGGCATTGTGCTTATTTCATAATTGAGTTGGAATTGGATGTTGTCATATGGTTCTGTTTAGGTACTAGCTTGATCACCTATACCTCCACATTCCCATAAAAGTTTTGCCTTTTCTTACCCATTGCCTCACTTTACCATATTTTTGTAAGCCCTCTACCATTTTGTGATGGGACCTTGTTTGGTTGGAATGTATGAACGGTAGCTAGAATTGTCTATCATATTAGTTGCATGCATGTTTATGTGGGTCGTAGTCTAGGTGAGCGACTATTTTTCTTCCTCTCCTACATATATATGCTTGCCTTTGCTTCATGAGAGAAGAGTGACCCGTGAGAGTCCACTGTTAAAGGTCTTGCAAGGTCGACGGTTCAGCTTTATTTACAAACATCTTATAACTCGTTTGCATTTGGCTGTCTTGCTATAAGTGTTAGTTTGCTTGCATTAAATTGGCTTAAGTGGGCATTTGTAGCTAGCTCTGAGTTATCTTTTTCCGTTCCATTAGCGTATAGTTTTGAGTTTACTCGGGGACGAGTAAAGGTTTGGTTTGGGGAGATTTGATACGTGCATTTTATATAGTCTTTTTAGCCTATTTTATGCACGTATTTCTATGCTTTTATCGTGGTTTCATGCTACGAAATGCCCCGAATTGCATACTTTGGAAGTTCTTGTCTTATTTGCAGGAATGAGCCATAAAGTAGCGAAATCAAGCCTTTTACCGTCCGTTTAGCATGCATTTGGAGGAAGAGATGATTTGGAGCGGGAAATATTCTTTGTTTGGGATGCGTGAAGGTGTTTCGGGAGCTAAAAGGACAAGTCAAAGTCAAATTGACAAGAATGATGAGCTGCTGAAGTCAAGTTTCACTTGATCGAGTGATTTATTACTCGATCGAGTGGTTTAGGAGTCAATAATCAGTCGATCGAGTAGACTATGTAGTCGATCGACCAGTTCTTTTTATGCACTTACTCGATCGAGGACATTATTAGTCGATCGAGCAGTTTCTTGCTGGGTTTGCTCGATCGAGTGGTTTTAATCGACTCGATCGAGTGGACTTTGCTACGGGTTGGGCTTTTTAGCTCTAATTCCGTCATTAGGTTTAATCCTAATCCTATTTTCTTATAAATAGGAAGTCAGTTTGTCATTATAAACACACACACACTTTTGCTACATTGCTGATTACTGTTACTCTGTTCTTATTTCCGGATCCTTAATTTCAGTAATTTCTTCTCTCTTTTCTCTCTTTTTATTTAATGTTTATTATTCCCTCTCCCTATTTATTTATTGTACTTATTTATTCCATGTCTAGCTAAATTCCCCTTAGTATGTTAGGATTAGGGAAGCCGTGGTAGCATGCTTTAACTGTATTAAATAGATTAGCCCTGCGATAAGAATTGTATTAGGCAATTTAACTGTTATCCGGTCGAATGAATGCATGCAGGAGACCATAAATCTAGTTAACCCCGACCTAGATCGAAAGATTGGAAGGGAAGGCTTGCTTAATTACAATAGGGTATAGCAGTGAGGGCGAAAGTTAAGCTGTTTACGCTCTAGGGCGGTTTAAGGACCGAAAGGTGACGACCATAGCTCTTCTTATCAATAGTCTAATCGCCTTAGTATTCTCGATAATATAAGATCTGATAGCTGCCACGGTGGACCGACTCTTAGCATACTTCCTTTCTCTTATTGTTAATTTCTCTCATCTTTTTCCCTCGCTTTAGTCTTTAGTTTAGTCAACACAATCAATTCAACCCCCAATTGTGACATCAGACGGATAGAATAGACAAATAGATAGTACACCGCCTCCCTGTGGAGATCGACCCTACTTACCGCTGACTTCTGTTAGTAGTACTTAGGTATTTTATTTTTGGTGTAGAAACGACAGTATCAAATTTTGGCGCCGTTGCCGGGGAGGCAATCTATTTATTTATTTGTTTAATTTTATCTGTTTTTAGCCTCAGGGGATTTTTCCCTTGAGGCCGTTTTAATCTTTTGTTTAGTCTTTGTTTTGATAGGCCTTAAGGGTACTACCTAGACAGTTCTAGGTGAAAGACGATCAAAGGGAAGGCTTGAGTACCTTTGACCCATCACCGATGTCCCATTATATGGAACAATGGTGATCTACTACGGAGATGTGGTTCTGCTGAGCACAATGCGGTGTAGTTGTGCCGCCACATCCGCCCTATCAATGGCCACCGCAACAAGATTCCCCCGATATACAAGAAGAAGACCTTGCGGAGCTGAAATCCTTGATGGAGGCACTGGCATTCCAAGTGCAAGAATATGTCTCGCGATTTGATGAGCTCGAGTCTGCAGTTGCTCAATTAGCGGTGAGATGGAGAGAGAAGAGGTCGCGGAGCCGACATATTTAATGAGAATGCTTGTATCACAAATGCAAGAGAGTGATAGGTATATGGACGCTCGAATCCCTCGAATCGGAGTCACAAATAGCTCGGTTAGCGGTGAGATGCAAGAAGAAGAGGTTTACCTTCTTTGAGAGCGGTTTTTCTCCGAGGAAACCGTGTTGCCCAATGATGAGGATGACTTCTATGACTCGAACGACGAGTTCCTTTCATATTTCACTGCCCCACGTGAAGATTTCAGCTCTATGCAGGAAGAATCACTCGATCGAGTGACTTATAATGGTCGATCGAGTGAATTTCGGAAGACGAGTCCTCGATCGAGTAATATCCCTTCTCGATTGAGTGACATGCAGGAGGATAGTTCTCGATCGAGTGATGTTGTTACTCGATCGAGTGAGATGCGGGAGGAAGTTGGTCGATCGAGTGATTATTCGCTCGATCGATCGAAATGGCCATTGGGAGCTTTGGTTCGTCATTTTGGTTTGATTTGGATGACGAGTCCGACGATGATGAAGGTTACGGTAAACCTCCCTATTCACGGCCGAGTCGGATACACTTGAAGTCTGCGATTTACGGGATGGATTCGAGGAGGTTGATGAAGAAGCGATTGAGACGGTAATTGCTCCTAGCACGGAAGAGGTAATAAGCTCTTTTACCTATGATTCCGTCATTGAGAGCGACCGATCTGAGGTAGTAAACGATAATTTTATTATTGTTTGTTCTAATAGTATTTTGCCTCATTTGACTCGTTGTTTCTTTTAAAGTTATACCTCCTCTCATATGGTCGATTAATTTAAAGAATTTTCACCGTCCTTATCATCTCAAAATCGTTAATCGAATCGGAACCCCATATATTGACAATTGCTCCCGCGCTCCTTTATTTTGTGGATAAATTTAGGAGCTCACATAGGAAATTTGTTAGACTTAAATGCTTACATAA
Source organism: Silene latifolia (assembly GCF_048544455.1). Classification (NCBI taxonomy): domain Eukaryota; kingdom Viridiplantae; phylum Streptophyta; class Magnoliopsida; order Caryophyllales; family Caryophyllaceae; genus Silene; species Silene latifolia. Next base: position 45,931,721 of record NC_133535.1, on the reverse strand, counting down.
TTTCATTTCCTATCTCTGTATTCCACTTTGGTGCTACTTATGCTGTTGTATAGCACATGCGCAGCTATTTGACAGGTTGCTGCGCGCTTTGAGTTGCTTTGATTGTAACTAATTATAGTGGCTCGAAGAAAAAGAAGGTCGAGTGGGACTGTCGAAGCTAGCGCTACCCGGGAGGCAACCCGGCGATTTTATTTTGCTTTTTTAGTTTAATTTCAGTTGTAATAAATGGTTTTATACCATAAACTATCTCAGTATGCTTGTTTTTGTCAGTTGCGGGCTGTTTTTCATTAAGTTTTGCAGGTACACGCTGAGGATCGCTCGATCGAGTGGTTTTTCCACTCGATCGAGTACTTTTTCTGAGAAATCCTCTCGATCGAGCTACCATTCCTTTCGATCGAGTACCTGCAGAAAGAAATCCACTCGATCGATCCCTATTCCAGTCGATCGAGCAGTTTTAGACGCCCATGTTACTCGATCAGCTACTATCCCTGCTATCGAGTATTATTGACTTGGATTAGCTTCCTGAGACGGTTTTCCGGGCCCTTAGCAACCTCCCATTTCATGGTCGGTTTGGGGAGGTCCCCTTATTCGCGTATCCTGTAAGCTTTCCGCTTTTACTCTCTTTCTCCCTAGTTTGCATTTCCTTTCCATGTTTGGGTACAATGGGGGCATTGTACGGTTTGGTTTGGGGAGGTTATGCATCCATATCTGTGTCTGCATTTTGTTTTTATTGCATTTCAATTATCACGTTTAAGGTTATGTTTGCATTGTTGTTTATTTTCGTTAAAATTCAAAAAATTCAATAAAAAAAAAAAAAACTGAAAAATTGTTAAATTTCAAAAAATTCACGTTTATTTTTAGCATATAGGTTGAGTCGGAACGGTATATTTCAATGATGATATTGCACTGCAATTGTCTTTCTGCTTAAGCCTTGCATTAAACTGTTATCTTTTAGCATTGTCTTATTGCATATCTACGAGTTAATGTTTAATTTAGCTGAACGAATAGACTTGACCTGATATTTTGGCAACCTACTTATAATTTCTAAGGATTAGAGCCTTTTAAACTGGTGTCATTTATGACCAGTTTCATGTAGGATTGTGAATAGTTACTCCTTGCATAACATGTATCATTAATTTGCACATATATGAAATTCAATTGCTTTTTGCCGTCATACATTCGGGTTAGTGGTTGGTGTCACATGCAGGGAGGTGCTTACATTCCCTTTCTTTCATTTTTACCCATTTAACTCCACATTAGCCAAATCTGCCAGTTGACCCTTTAGCTACATCCAAATTTAGCCTGCCTTGTCAAGCTAGTCTAGATTGTTGTTTTGCGGTATATATTTCATTGTATCAAGTTTGGCTTGTATCTATTATTTTGGAGTTGGTATTTATGAAGAAAAGGAGTTGAAAAAACGTGAAAAAGAAAGAAAAAAGAATTGAAAAAAAAAGAAAAAGAAAAATGAAAAAAGAAAAAGAATCCGAAAAAAAAAAAGGAAGAAACCGGAAGAAATAGAAAGAAAATAAAGGAAAAAAAAGATGGTGTTTGGTTGACGGTTTCTACTCCTATGTTCTATCTTATTTCATATGAGGAGTATGTTTGGTTCGGTTTGGTGAGATTTTATGCCAATTGAAGGGCATTGTGCTTATTTCATAATTGAGTTGGAATTGGATGTTGTCATATGGTTCTGTTTAGGTACTAGCTTGATCACCTATACCTCCACATTCCCATAAAAGTTTTGCCTTTTCTTACCCATTGCCTCACTTTACCATATTTTTGTAAGCCCTCGGCTGTGACAGGACCTTGTTTGGTTGGAATGTATGAACGGTAGCTAGAATTGTCTATCATATTAGTTGCATGCATGTTTATGTGGGTCGTAGTCTAGGTGAGCGACTATTTTTCTTCCTCTCCTACATATATATGCTTGCCTTTGCTTCATGAGAGAAGAGTGACCCGTGAGAGTCCACTGTTAAAGGTCTTGCAAGGTCGACGGTTCAGCTTTATTTACAAACATCTTATAACTCGTTTGCATTTGGCTGTCTTGCTATAAGTGTTAGTTTGCTTGCATTAAATTGGCTTAAGTGGGCATTTGTAGCTAGCTCTGAGTTATCTTTTTCCGTTCCATTAGCGTATAGTTTTGAGTTTACTCGGGGACGAGTAAAGGTTTGGTTTGGGGAGATTTGATACGTGCATTTTATATAGTCTTTTTAGCCTATTTTATGCACGTATTTCTATGCTTTTATCGTGGTTTCATGCTACGAAATGCCCCGAATTGCATACTTTGGAAGTTCTTGTCTTATTTGCAGGAATGAGCCATAAAGTAGCGAAATCAAGCCTTTTACCGTCCGTTTAGCATGCATTTGGAGGAAGAGATGATTTGGAGCGGGAAATATTCTTTGTCTTGGAATGCGTGAAGGTGTTTCGGGAGCTAAAAGGACAAGTCAAAGTCAAATTGACAAGAATGATGAGTCTTTGAAGTCAAGTTTCACTTGATCGAGTGATTTATTACTCGATCGAGTGGTTTAGGAGTCAATAATCAGTCGATCGAGTAGACTATGTAGTCGATCGACCAGTTCTTTTTATGCACTTACTCGATCGAGGACATTATTAGTCGATCGAGCAGTTTCTTGCTGGGTTTGCTCGATCGAGTGGTTTTAATCGACTCGATCGAGTGGACTTTGCTACGGGTTGGGCTTTTTAGCTCTAATTCCGTCATTAGGTTTAATCCTAATCCTATTTTCTTATAAATAGGAAGTCAGTTTGTCATTATAAACACACACACACTTTTGCTACATTGCTGATTACTGTTACTCTGTTCTTATTTCCGGATCCTTAATTTCAGTAATTTCTTCTCTCTTTTCTCTCTTTTTATTTAATGTTTATTATTCCCTCTCCCTATTTATTTATTGTACTTATTTATTCCATGTCTAGCTAAATTCCCCTTAGTATGTTAGGATTAGGGAAGCCGTGGTAGCATGCTTTAACTGTATTAAATAGATTAGCCCTGCGATAAGAATTGTATTAGGCAATTTAACTGTTATCCGGTCGAATGAATGCATGCAGGAGACCATAAATCTAGTTAACCCCGATCTAGATCGAAAGATTGGAAGGGAAGGCTTGCTTAATTACAATAGGGTATAGCAGTGAGGGCGAAAGTTAAGCTGTTTACGCTCTAGGGCGGTTTAAGGACCGAAAGGTGACGACCATAGCTCTTCTTATCAATAGTCTAATCGCCTTAGTATTCTCGATAATATAAGATCTGATAGCTGCCACGGTGGACAGACTCCTAGCATACTTCCTTTCTCTTATTGTTAATTTCTCTCATCTTTTTCCCTCGCTTTAGTCTTTAGTTTAGTCAACACAATCAATTCAACCCCCAATTGTGACATCAGACGGATAGAATAGACAAATAGATAGTACACCGCCTCCCTGTGGAGATCGACCCTACTTACCGCTGACTTCTGTTAGTAGTACTTAGGTATTTTATTTTTGGTGTAGAAACGACAGTATCAGCAGAGATTGTTCGTATTGATGAAATCATCCAAGGAGGTTCAGCATCCACATCTACACCCAACAATCAAACAATCCACATTACCGACGTAAAGGTTATAGAACCTTCACCAGAAAGAGGAACTCCACCTGCAAGGTCATTCTCCAGTTTAGGCATGTCTTATACGATCGCCTTTGAAAGACTCTTTGCTAAAGGACTGGTCCAGCCAATCGGTCACCCCCAAGATCCCGAGTGCGAGAGGAGAGGTCGCTTCTAGGACGGTTCACAATATTGTTTATTCCGTAGGGGTAATGGACATGACACTGTAACATGTTCCAAACTCAAATATACCATCCACTATATGCTCAATCGCGGCAAGATATCTTTATCGACCCTCGGTCCATTAAGAGAAAAGAATGACTCTCATGGGCGTATTACTTTTCAAAGACAGGAAGATCTCTTGGGCCTTTACCCTTCTAGTACCCCAAACAACGAGAACAGGGTGCTCAAATCGCTCAATGATCAAGATCGGACAGTCAAGCTACCAGATGCTGAAAGAGGATTCCCCGAAGATAACAATGATGATTAAGAGTCTAGATTTAGGATCGAATCAAAGTCTGCATCCGAGTCTTAGGCCTTCTTTCCCATAATTTTTCTAATGTCTTTCTTCATGTCCATTTCCATTCCTAGTGACAACTTTGGGGTTGTCCCACGAGTCACATGTCTTCTCGAGTCTATACATTTATTATTCATTTTAATAAAAGTACACTTTTCAATCCACATATTCTATCCTATCTCTTCCTTTACCCTTTTCCTGTGACAACAAGGATTAATTTGAGACATTTTAAAAAGAACAACACATGGCAAGTCGATGTGAGTACACTTAAATGATGTTCCATTCCAAGTTGTAGAGGACCCGAAACTCCGTGTCCATTTTTTTTTACCTATTCCATGTCTAGCAACAGAAACCTCACCATACCCTAGTTTAGGACGAGCCTATCTCAAGAGATTCTAGGACGAATCCAGACCATCTCCCTTATTAACAATCCATGACGGAAGGCAAGCCCATTACCCACAATAAACAACCCGTGTTACAAAAGACCAACCCGTTTCACACCAGAGGTGCTAGTCTGACCCAAATCCATGGTAGCAAGCAAATTCAAGACGATACGAGCCATGATCAAAGACAAAGGCTCAATCAAGAGAAATGACCAAAATCAATATCCAAGACAAAAGAGTCAAAAGAAGAAGGTTCAATCAAGTAAGTCAATGTCAATATCCAAAGTCAAAATTATCTTCAAAAACCTGAATCAAGAATATGAGCAAAAAGCTGAGATCTATTCTAGACCAAGAATCTAATCTCAATCAAGAACAAGCCTGAAATCAAATGCTAAATGGAATACTGCTGAAGTCTATATAGAATCAAGACATCGATGAAGATGGTCAGCTAGCACCCTCACTTAGCCCATCACACACCCTAAGTCCTTCTCGAGACCGTTACAGGAGATAGTTAGGAATTTTGAGAATCCTCTCAAGCTTGTCAAGTATACCCATCCTTTAGGGCCAAGACATGGAAACTTGATCCCGCATCAATTAACCTACCTTTATGTGCTCAGGCTACATCAAGCCAAGAGACTCCATTTTCAAGCCATATTACAAGCCATAATCCCATCGAGCCTCAACTCCACAAAATCAAGCTCCACAGATTTGCTCATCAAAGCCTCTTATTTCCAAGCTCCACATTCCAAATATCCAATCCAGTTTTACCTTGACCCAAACACGGAGTATTCAAATACTTTGCTACTTAGAACGGGACATACCCATATCATCCTTAGGGTCCACTAAGTATGCTCACATGACAAGGAAATTTTTACAAAATTAGTTATACCTCTTTGGTTTATGATCAGAGGGAGTTATCTCAAATCGATTCTTCGAGTCACCAAAGGGATATACTCTCCTGACCCATGCACTTTAAGGTCCTGGCAACATAAGCTTAGGCACACACCTGAACTACGAGCATTGGTTTGATTTCACCTTTTCAGGTGGATACGTAGGCAGTCCTTTCTTACACAAGAAGGATACAACCACAACACCCAAATAAAATTAAACAAACCTCAGAACTACGATCTGGTTTGATTTCACTTCACATGAATACGTAGGCAGTCCTCATGGACACAACCACACAACCACACCGACCATCAACTTTCAACCTCAACTACCTCCTCGACCGCTTCCTCAAGAGTACGAGAAGGGTCAAAGTCAAAGTCTATGTCCATGGGAGCCCTCCTCGATGTAGAAGGAACGTCACCTATAAAGTCAAAGTAATTTAGGCCGCGTCGAATGATGACGAGTCTCGATAAAGGTGGTTTCAAGCCTTTTCAAGCCCTGAAAAGGGCATTTTATCGCCATCTTTGGCCACTTCTTTCGAAACCCGACCGTTCATATGGGAAAATTGGGTCAAGTCAAGTCTAATTCCAAGCCTAGTCATGGGTTTGAGTCGAAATTTCGGCAGCATTTCGCTATAATAACGATTATGCCCTAGAAAAGTGTCCTGAAAAAGCTGTCACAAACTAAAAATCCGACATGGTAGGAAGTTTACCCATCACACAAGGATTCCAAAAAACTAAATTTCATCAAAAATGGGCAATCCTAAAGGCATTTTCGAAGCAATTTTCGAAATAGCTGAGAAACCGTCTCAAAATCGCTCAAATGTTCAACACTTGACGAAAATTCAAAGAGAATACATGGTTATGTTCCTAACATTTCTTATTACCCATTTCTAATGTCAATTTTACAAGACAAATCCATTTGGGGGAAAAGCCCCAAATTTTCGAAATTTGGGTATTAAAAACCCTAATTTTTTCAATCAAAATCGAGCAAATACACGAATTAAAGCAAAGATAAGACACATACCTCTATTAGTCCTGATTAATGGAGTGGATTGATCAAATTTTTATGGAATTTGGTCGGAATTTGAGAGAGTTTAAGAAGAAAATGTGTTTTGTTATTATGAATAAAACACGACTCCTGTCGAGTTTTTACTCAGACAGGGACGAACTCAGGAAAAGATGCAGCATCTGCTGCGCCTCTTCCAAGAGTCGCAGCCCTTGCTGCGCCTCTTCCCCAGACCCTTTCCAGTTCAATTTTCAAAAGTTCGTTATAAGTTAGTTGAAAGTGGGCCCATCTTTGGTGCGCCTCTTCTCCAACACCATATATTTGGTCTATTTGACATTTTTTTTTCCGGACCCGTATTTTCAAGCAGACTGTGAACTGTCACATTATTTTATTTTCAAGTAGACTGTGAACTATCACAATATTTTATTTTCAAGCAGACTGTGAACCGTCTTAGTATTTCATCAAGAATTCGCTTGCAGCAATGAGTGGATTTCGCCATTTCATCCACCGAGAGTCCATGACAGCCGATTGTACTTCTCGAGAGACGAAGTTTGTTTGGAAGCAGACACCAGCCGATTCCCAGAAACGATTCAATCCAGACAAGAATCATCAATATATTCCCCAACGAGAGTTCGCTTGAAGCCGACGCAAGCAGATTCCTCTAGCAGTTCCTACCAACGCACTGCTCTCCTCAATCTTATTTGTTTTGTGAAAGAAGTCTCAGGTATAATTTCTTCTTATGGCTGGCGAGCCTCCTTACGTAGTCTAATGGACTTTAAACGACCCTCCCCGATAGTCGACAGACTTTAAAATGTTCCCGACGACAGGTCCTTGGCTCAGACCCCTTGAGCCGCCTCGCGTCGCCATAGTCGTCAGGTTATAATCTTCGATTGACCTGATGGCTATACTTTGACTTTCGCCTGGCCCAAACCTCATTCAAAGTGGGGGCTCTGTAGATACCTCATTTATGCACCTCCCGCAAGCCACCCGATGATGATTGGACCACATGTTTGGTACGCGGAACGATTTATGACAATTCGTAAGTTTATCGTCAAGTGATAGCTCAAATACTTGTGTCTACCCATTGGTCGTCATCTACGCGCTGATACGGTCGTTTTGACAGTAATTAGATTTCATTTGGAGTCCGGGTTAAAAACCACTTCATTTTTTTAAGAAACCGTTTAAAATGCCTAGTCGGAATGTCCTAGAATATTCCGGATATTTATTCCATAAATTAAAATTATATCTTTTGGCAAAATATATCTCGAAAATCTTATTAGGAAGTTGAGATCTACCGCAATTCCATAAAAGAAACGCGGAAATCTTTCTTTCGCAGGAGGAAACCTCTGGGGAAAGGACGCAGCACCTGCTGCGCCTCTTCGAAGGATCGCAGCAACTGCTGCGCCTCTTCCCCAGCTCGTTTCGGCGTATTTTCATATTTTTTCGTGATTTGTTTCCAAAGTTTGAGTCATTCCATAACTCTTCGTATTTTCTAGAATAAATAGGGACCTCCGTCCCACATATTTTTCACACGAGTGTCCGCCCTTCTCTTCTCCCTTTGCATTCTAAGAGCGTGCTCTAAGCTTTTGACGTCTACGTGCTTGATCAATCGACCACGTAAGCTCAGATCATTCTGAGTACCAGTCACATTTGCATGATCGACCAATTTGACCACTACACATCAATCAATTTAATCTAAATCCTCTCACAAGGGCACTTTCTTCATACATTCGAGTCGAGCAATCACTAAAACGTTAACTTAGTTAATATCGTTTCGTCAAACATGTAAGTCCGAGGGTGTAAATCCCATCTTTTTATTGTATTTTATTTCTCTATTAATCATTGTAAGATTTACGTCAAAAGTATATTTAAAACCGATTTCTAAAACCCTTTTATTAAACTACTTTTACCGATTAACAGAAGACAGACGTCGAGAAGAAACGCAGCAACTGCTGCGCCTCTTCGAAGAGTCGCAGCATCTGCTGCGCCTCTTCCCGAGGCTGCTGCAGTTCCTGCTTTTCTTCTTCTTTCTCTGTTCTTTGTTAGTTCGTCTCTTTTATTACGTCTTTTCTTATTTTCTTCTTATTTTATTCATATAATATAATTCTAACATATTCTTAATAATTATCATGCTTTATTTCCGGCTTAAATCCCTAATAATCAATATTTGCGGGTTTTCGCCTTTAAAATCAAATCCGGATTTTAGGGACTTGATTCGTTCATATCAAGTTTCTGAAGTTCGCCCTTATACATACTTTTTACCGTTTATTTCCAGTTTGTCTAACCCGTTTCCTCTTTATAATTTAACCTAATTCGTTTTAATTAGTTCTAAATAATTTTAACTCGTTTATAATTCGTTTTAATTAGTTTTAATCCATTTTAACTCGTGTTTTATTGCTTTTATGACGGTTTCATATGTAATTAACATGCTAAATTACTTTCCTCTGAGTCAAATATCGATAATCAATCATTAAATATACCAACGAACATAAACAACCCGCAGTTCTGACTTCACACAGCCAGAAGTCAACCCAGGAACAGACGCAGTGACCACGACGCCTCTTCCAAGAAGCGCAGCATTGCTGCGCCTGTTCTGGGACGAGTTCTGTCTCTGAACTTCCGTTCTTGCTTTGACCTAATCTCTTATTTACGTAATTAATTGACTAATAACCGTATTATCACCTCCTAATCTGTCTATATTTTATTTTCCTTTCTTTTCTTCAAATTGTCCGTCTTAAGTATATTTTTTGACGTAAATCAGTTAAATCATTGTAAATCATTGTAATTTATTTATCATCATTTATTTATTGTATTTATCGTTATGGATGTTGATTCGTTTTCACACGTAATTAATTCTAAATCCTAATTCGACAATAATGAGTGCTAAATTACATGTTCACCGACATAGTTTAATTTCACATGCTAGGATCAAAACGATGGATGCTGCATTGCATGCATATAATCGACAATATATCAAATACGAACGATTTCCCTAGTCATTAGTAGAGGCCGCTATCGAGGCAAGCGGGATTAGGTGTTCAGCAAAAGGATTTCCTAATACGTACCCTTACCCCTTACTCCAGATCTCTGTGAACATCCGTGTTCATTAGCATCCACGAGAGTCATTCTAGACATTGAATGCTATGGGTAACGAGTTCTTAGTGTTCATGTCACTACTTTGTGTCTTGACATGACACGAGGTATTCGAACGGTTCCAATTTCCCATAAAAATTGGTGGCAACTCCACAAATGCAAACGCTTGTTCCCAAGCACCCCTGTGGGCCTGTATCCACAATAGTCAAATTATAGAAAATATGTCGAATTATGGTGATAATAAGAATAATAGTTAATTAAAATCCTAATTAGAAAAGCTATGTCAAAACGAGAAGAGTTCAGAGGCAGAAGCCATCCCAGAACAGGCGCAGCAACAACCGCATCCTCTGGAATAGGCGCATCACTTAAAGATAGCTGAAAGCCAAAAGAACAAAGTCTGAAGAATAAGACTCAAGTAGAAGTGTTTTAATCAGATTATATGCATCTAAGATTGTCGTAAAGTGAAAGAAAAAACGAATTAAAATGAAGGTTTATAAACTATGGTTATTTACGATGTTGGAATCGATTTATATACAAGACTTGAATTAAAGACGGTTAAAAGCAAAAAGAACAAAGTCTGAAGAATAAAGAGAAATATGTACAAAAGAAGAATTTTAGGGACTTGATATGAATGAATCGAGTCTCTTAAATCCGGGTTTGAATAAGATGACGAAAATCCGCAAATATTGAATTATAAGGGATTTAAGTCGAAAAAGGTTGAAAATGATTTTATGAAATAAATAGAAACTGAAAACAGCAAAGGTTTGAAGAAATAGAGAGGAAAAAAAACGAAAGATGAAAACAAACAGTGGCGCGAGGAAGAAGAAGAAGAGAAGCAACAGGTAAGCAGCCCCTGGAAGAGGCGCAGCAGATGCTACGACCATTCCAGATGGCGCATCAATTGATGCGTTTCTTCTCGACGTCATATCGCTGCTGTTTTTATTAAAACGGTTTGAAACTTGACTTTTGAAAAACGTTTGAGCATATTTATGATATAAAATCTTACGTTAATTATAATACAGAAATAAAATAAAGAAAATTGGGATTTTACACCCTTAGACTTACATGTTAGCGTTGCGAGATTTAACTAAATTGGTTTTTTTATTGGTAACTCGACTCGATCTATGCAAATATGAAAGTGCCCTTGAAAAAGGATTTAGAACAAATTGATTTAATTGATTGTGTAGTGGTCAAATTGGTCGGTCATGTAAACATGACTGGTACTCAGAATGATCTGAGCTTACGTGGTCGATTGATCAAGCACGTAGGCGTCGAAAGGGAATAGGGTGGTCTTAGAATGCAAAGGGAGAAGAGAAGGGCGGACACTCGCGTGAAAAATATGTGAGGCGAAGGCCTCTATTTATACTAATCACGAGGGGTAGGGTTTAGAAAAGGGATATGGAAGGAAAGATCGGGAAACAACTGACTTATGTAGAAACACAGAAACTTGGACAAAAATAAAGCCTTGACAAAAGCCGCAGTAAGAGATGCGCTCCCCAAAAGGGGCGTATCATTTGGTGCGTCCTTTCTCGGGTAGTATTCTTCTGCGCTAGTGTGGACGCGGGCCCACGGGGGCGCTTGGGAAACAAGCGTTTGCATTTGTGGAGTCGCCACCAATTTATTGTGGAAAATTGGAAACCGTTCGAATACCTCGTGTCATGTCAAGACACAAAGTAGTGACATGAACACCAAGAACTCGTTACCCTTAGCATTCTATGTCTAGAATGACTCTCGTGGATGCCAATGAACACGGATGTTCACAGAGATCTGGAGTAAGGGGTGAGGGTACGTATTAGGAAGCTCTTTTGATCGAACACCTAATCCCGCCCGCCTCGATAGCGGCCTCTACTAATGATTAGGGAAATTGTCTATACTTGATATGTTGTCGATTCATATGCATGCAATGCAACATCCAACGTTTTAATCCTAACATGTGAAGAATTAGACTAAGTCAGTTAACACACAGTTTAACATGCAATTGGGTCGAAGTAGGAATTAGGTTGATTACGTGTGAGAGCATACAAACAATACAACAAAAGAAATACAATAATAAATACAATAAAGAAAATTACAATAATTACATTGGATTTTTTGATTTATGTCGAAAATACTTTTAAAAAGGATGGTTTTAGAAAAGGAAGAATAAATGAATTGACGAACAGGAATTAGGTGATAATACGATTAATAGTTAATTAATACGTAACTAATAAACTAGGTCAAGGCAACATGGGAGTTCAGGGACAGAAATCAACCAGGAACAGGCGCAACAGAGCTGCGTCCCTTGGAAGAGGCGCAACAGTTGCTGCGTCCGTTCCTTGGCTCAGCTCTGGCTGTGAAGCCGGAACTGCAAATCGTTAATATTCGTTGATGATTTTAATGATTGATTACGAATAATTGACTCGGATGAAAGTGATTAGCAGGTTATTTACATATGATGAAGGGTCATAAAAGCAATAAAACATGGAAGGAACCGATTAGAACTAATATTTACAAGATTAAGGATTATTAACAAATTAGACTAAACAAGTTATTAATGTCGAATTAATGATGGTGACGATGAATAACAGGTGAAAAATATATCAAGGACGAATTCCCGAGACTCAATATTGACGAATCGAACCTTTAAAACCCGAATTTGATTTTAATGACGAAAACCCGCAAATATGAATTACTTGGGATTTAAGTCGGGATTTAAAAGATGATAAATTATTAATGACGTATTAATGATATGTCAGATTATTATGCTTAAGTTATTATGTCAAAGAAACAACGAACGATTGAAAACAAAAGGAAAACAAACAAATTAACAAAAGACGAAGGAAGAAGAAAGGAAGCAGGAACCGCGGCAGCCTCACGAAGAGGCACAGCAGGTGCTGCGTCCCTTCAAAGAGGCACAACAGATGCTGTGTCCTTTCTTGACGGTTGTCCTCTGATAATCCGTAAAAAGGGTTTAAACACGGTTTTAGATATCGATTTTAAGAGTACTTTCGACATAAATCTTACAATATGATTACAATAAATAAAGAACGATAATTAAAAGAAGGATTATACACCTTCAGACTTACATGTTTGACGAAACGAGATGAACTAAGTATACGTTTAGTGATGCTCGACTCGAATGTACGACGAAAGTGCCCTCGTAAGAGGAAATTAAACAGATTGATTAAGTTGATTATTGTGGAGTTGGTCAAATTGGTAGGTCATGCAAAACGAGGCTGGTACTCAGAAGGATCCGAGCTTACGTGGTCGAAAGTTCAAGCACGTAGACGCCAAAAAGTAAGAACGTGGTCTAGAATGCAAAGGGAGAAGAGAAGGGCGGACACTCGCGTGAGAAATATGTGAGACCGAAGGTCTCTATTTATACTAATCACATGGAGGAAATTAGGGTTTTAGGAGAAACTTTGGAAGTGAATCTAGAAAAGATATGAAAAGATACAAAAAATACGCAGAAAAGGACTTGGGAAGAGGCGCAGCAGGCACTGCGTCCCTTGGAAGAGGCACAGCACCTGCTGCGTCCTTTCCCAAGTGGTTTCCTCCTGCGGAAGAAAGATTTCCGTGTTTTGGTTATGGAATAACGGATTAATCTTGTTTTCCTTAATACTTTGTGTGAATATTACGGGAAATTGTTTTCTAAAGATTAAAAGATTGCGAAATATGGAATAGAAATATCCGGAACATTCCAGAACATTCTGACTCGGTTTTAGAAAATGAAGACGGTTTTTTTTGACTCGGACTCCAAATATACTCTAATTACTGCCAAAACGACTTTATCGGCACGTAGATGACAATTAAGAGGTAGACACAAGTGTTTGAGCGATCACTTGATGATAAACTTAGGAACTGTCACAAATCGTTCCGCGTACCAAACATGCGGCCCAATCATCACCGGGTGGTTTTGCGGGAGGTGCAGAAATGAGGTATCTACAGAGCCCCCACTTTGACTGAGGCTTGGACAAGGTGAAAGTCAAAGTATAGCCATCAGGTCAATCGACGATTACAACATGACGACTATGGAGACGCAAGGCGGTTCAAAGGGTCTGAACCAAGGACCTGTCATCGGGAACATTTTAGAGTCTGTCGACTTCCGGGGAGGGTCGTTTAAAGTCCATTAGACTATGTAAGGAACCTCGCCAGCCATAAGAAGAAACCATACCTGAAATTCCTTGAAACTCCAGGGGAAACGCGATATTGGGAGAAGACAGCATGACATAGTCTGGAACTGCTGGGAGAAATCTGGTTGTAGTCAGCTTCAAACAAACTTTGAAATAGCTTGGGGTCGATTTTGATCTCCATGTCTCGAGAGGGAATGTCTATCCGTGAACTCTCGCTGGGGGAACATAATCCAGAACTGATCTCCATGTCTCGAGAGGGAATGTCTATCCATGAACTCTCGCTGGGGGAACATGATAAAGGCGTGTCGAAACACCTGTCAAATAGGAAACTGATGTGACCATTATTTGAGCATATTTAATCCCCGAATTAGCCTTGTTCCCATGCTTTTTAGTGCATATTTGGGTCATTTATTGTCTTTAGTCCTTTGTTTTGCATATTCTTTGAGGTTTTGATCCCTTGGTAGGAAAGGAGTGCAAACCTTGCACTTTCATGGCAAAATAGAGCTAAATTGATTGAATTCAATGACCAAGCATCAAAGAGAAGACAAGACTAGAAGGCCTTTGTACATACTATAGTAGATGGGCAATGATGAGAAAAGATCCTTGCATCCCCGAGGAAATCCTCAAGGATTTTATGAAGAAAAAGGAAGACAAGAAGAAAGGAAGAAGCTGACAGAGAATCCGAGCGGATTGCCCACAATCCGCCCGTCCAGCAAAGGCAATCCGAGCGTCTTCCTCACCTGGACGCTCGTCCAGAACCACCACAATCCGAGCGGATTATCAAGAATCCGCTCGTCCAAAAGACTCAGAATCCGCCCGTCCCGCACCCAAGACGCTCGGATTACGTGACAGCTAAATTCGTCTTCTACTTATTCAAAGAAGGATGCGCATATTTTTCTAAGACCGGCAAAAAAGAGACCGGAGTCTCCCTGGAGACCGGCAATTCCTCAAGGACTTAATCGTCATTTAAGCCCTTAGTAAACCCTAATTTATGTACCTAATCCCCACTATAAATACCCCATTAGTCTAATTAGAGAAGGATGTTCTTCTTAGCAATCTCTAGTGTAGTTTATATCAATCAAATCTCTCTTTAATCTTGTAATCAACTTTTAATCAAGTCTTAATACAAATCTCATTTCCTTAATTTCTCTTTTGTTCATCTTTCATTTGGGTAATTGAAGATTATTTGGGTTATTATTGGGAGATTGACAACCTTCCAATCAATCATCAAGTACTTCTATTATTCTTTGCTTTATCATTGGAATCATTAGTAGGTATAATTCTCTTAATCCCTTTTTAATTATTGTTAATCATCTTCATTTATTCACCATGTTTTACTTTGTTGGTATGATTGACAACCTTGCTAGCATGTTCAACATGATAATGAGTGAGTAGTTTCTTTAGCTAGGGTTAATGGGTAATTAGGGGAAACCAACATGGGGGATGATTCATGCTGAAATTAATATGTTTTCATGGTTTATTTGCTTGCTTGTTATGATCTCAACTCATGCACATGTTATGTTTGATGAAATGCAAGCCCATGAATCCTTGGATTTTTTACCCATCACTTACCTTTTCAATGAGACTTGTAAGACATAAACCAACTCGATCCATCACAACAATAATTGCTTGCTTATAATTTGAGAATATGTTTGTATGATCAATTCCCATGAATCCCCTTTGACCCCATGACACCCTAGTGCCTTTTATCAATTGTTTACATCCCTTTTAATCATCTTGCTTGTTTACTTTCATTGCAATTTAGTGTAGTGATCTTCTATTCAAACCCCAAATTGTGACACCCCTAGACACCACTAGTTGCAATTGAAAATCTCATCTCAATTCCCGTCCCTTGGGATCCGACCTTTACTTGCCTCTTTACTAATTGTAGAGTTGTTTGTGAAGTTATAAATATAGTTTTGGTCTAGGTGCTCCTAACGACAAGTACCGAAAACTAAACCTCCAAGTGAGTCCGACCAAAATTGGCGCCGTTGCCGGGGACGGTGTTAACTTGATTTAGATTTTCTTAGATTGTTATTAGTTGTGTCTTTCTTTGCCTTGGGGAAGTAAAACTCCTCAAGGTTTGTTCTAATTATTTTCGAGTTGTTTGGTATTTTGCATGTCTAGAAGATCACAAGGTAACTTGTTTCCCTTTGATCACGAAATTGAAAGAACTTTGACAACCAATAGAAGAATTGCTAGAACAACTTTGAGAGGTATTGGTGAGGTTGTAGATATTCAACCAAATACTATTGAGTTCGTCAACCCTTTTGCAAGAGAAGGTGAAGAGAACCCAACACAAAATCCAACACAAAATCAACCCACAATGCCTAAATTTTCATCACATTCCGTACCAACCGAGGAGAACCTACCCAATGGTACTCCCACACCACAACACTTAACCGGGAATTTCATTGCTAAATCCGCATTTATCCAATTAGTCGAAAGAAGCCAATTTGGTGGGATGCCTAGTGAAGACCCTCACTCTCACATGGAGGCTTTTTGTGACTATTGTGATGCGATTTCACAAACCGGTGTAACTCAAGACCAAATTCGATGGGTCTTATTCCCTTTTTCTCTAATTGGCACCGCCAAACAATGGTTGAAAGGCCTTGATAAGGCTACTCTCGGAATTGACTCTTGGAAGAAATTGGCTCTAGCTTTCTACAAAAAGTTCTATCCACCGGACAAGACTAACATGCTAAGAGCTCAAATTACGGGCTTTAAGCAAAGAGATGAAGAATCCTTGTATGAAGCTTGGGTGCGATTCAAAGGAATTTGTCGCTCATGTCCTCATCATGGACTTAGTGAGTGGTTCTTGGTACAACAATTTTGGAACGGTCTTTATGAAGACTCAAGAAACATTGTCAACATGGGATCAAATGGTATGTTCACCGAAGTTGACGATAATCAAACTTGGAACAAAATTGAGGAAATGGCGGTCCATAATTCACAATATAGTAGACCTCGCAAGGCTACTAGAGGAGGAAAGCATGAAGTGGACTCTATTACTCAATTGGGTGCTCAACTTAGCTCCCATATTGAAACCATAAACTTGAAGTTTGATAAAGCAATGGCTAAACTTGAAGAAGCCTCAAAATCACCAAAGCATCATGTCAATGCCATGACGGCATCTTCATCAATCCCAAGTGGGATATGTGAGAATTGTGGAACTTTGGGACATGACCAAAGTGAATGTAGGGGAACAAATGAACAAGTAAATGCTTTTCAAGCATACAAGAGTGGTACTCCTTATTCAAATTATTACAATGAAAATACCAAGTTCCACCCAAATCTCTCATACAAAAGCCAAAATGTTCAAAATCTTCAACCAACATACACTCCACCACCCATGAGAAACCAAAATCAAAGACCCTTTTACAATCAAAACCAAGGTTACCAAAATCAAACTCCATACAATCAACAAAATGACCAAGGTTTTGATGTTCAAAAAGCGGTCCTCCAAATGCAAAAGAATCAACAAGAGTTTTTCACTCAAATGCAAAAGGATAGTCAAGCAAAGGAAATCACCATCAACAACATCCTAGCCCACACCAAAATGTTGGAAACCCAATTGACTCAACTAGCATCTTCAAGCTCACAAAGACAAAAGGGGCAATTACCACCTCAAGGTAATCCCCCGAGACATGAAACGGTTAGTGCCATTCACTTGAGGAGTGGTACAAGGTATGAAGCACCGAAGAAGCAAGTTGAGGATGAAGTTGTGGAAGCTAGTGACAAAGAAGAAATTGTGCAAAACTCCAAGAATGGAGAACCATCAAAAGAAGAAGTTTCAAAGAGAAATGAAGACAAGGCCAAGGAACCCATTGTGATTAGACTTCCTTTTCCAAGTCGTCAAGCCAAGCCCAAATTTGATGAACAACTTGGAAAATTTATGGAAATTGTGAAGAATTTGGAAGTCTCGATTCCTTTCACGGAATTAATCAATCACGTGCCGGCCTATGCAAAGTACATGAAAGACATCCTTACGAAAAAGAAGTCGATCCGGAAGCTTGAGACTATCGCCTTCACTAAGGTGAGTAGTGCAATCCTTTAAGGGAGTTCACCTCCAAAACTTAAAGATCCGGGAAGCTTCTCAATACCGTGTACCATTGGCAACACCACGATCAACAAAGCCCTATGTGATCTAGGGGCTAGTGTGAGTGTTATGCCGTATTCGGTAAGTAAAAGGTTAGGGATGGGAGAGCTTAAATGTACCAATATCACACTCCAAATGGCCGATAGATCTACGAAGACACCATTAGGGATATGGGAAGATGTGTTAGGTTCATCTACCTATTATTAGACTCCTCTAATAGTGAACTAATTAACTTATTAATTATTTGTTCTTTAGATCTAGTGCATGCATAACAAAATGAAAGATTTATAAGAAAAACAATGTTCCTTACATTGTTGGTTGGTTCGAAAATTTGGGCACAAGTAAGGTCACCTTCCTTCACTTGTTCTTGAGCTTATAATGATGGATGATCCTCCTAAGACTCCAAGTTTAGAAGCCACTCCAATAAATTGCACCCAAGATGAATCCCAAAAATCTCTACTAATATTAACTAGATATGTAGTAGAAATATTACCTTAATAATACTAATATTCTTATATTACTACTTCTAGTAATAGATTTAGTGTATTAGTATTTATTGAGAGCTTTTATGAATTTTGCATGTGAGAAAGCTAGAGAGATATAAGGATTTTCAAGCAAAAACACAAGTAACAAAATGAGCAACCAAAATTCCTCCTTTTGTAATGCCAAAACCGGTTGGCATAAGGCAAAGGAGGAATCTTTTGCCTTTTGTTTTTTTAGTCTTTGTTTGTGTAGGTAGTGTGTAGGCTTTAAGCTTTGTAAGACATGTCATGGATAAGTCACTATCACACATTTTTATAACAAAAAGAACAAGACAAAACAAGAGCATCTCTTGCTCTCATTTGGCCGAAATAATGGACCCTTTATGGTCTATTTTTGCCTTTTGTCATTTGTCCCACAAATGCTTATAAGTCATATGTTCAACTATCTTACATTTTTAATTATTAATGTAATCATTTAACACTTAAATATTACAATTAATAATATAATATACACTCCACTTTTTGAGTAGTGTACTACCATTATATCAATATATAATGGGTCCCATAATTACTAGTTAGTTAAAATTACAACTTCTTGTAACTTTAAGTAACTAATTACCTCTACCTCAAAACTTATATTAATATCTCAACTAATTTAGTAATATAACACTTAATTACTAAATTTAATCTTTATTTAATCACATTAAAATAAGACGCAAAATTGCACTCCCATGATTAAGGAATTAATTAATCTGTATCGCATACAATTAATTAATATCTATTTGGGCCTCATCCTATAGGTGTGACCTAAAGGGATCAACTGACCACCACCGTCACATGACAGTAATGTCAAACTCTAGTTAGCCAATCATTACCGATTAATGACGGTCAGTCGACTGTATAAAGAATCATCCCTCACGTATTCTTAATTTGAGATTTAATTATGATATTTTAAATCATGTGATCGCACTATTGTTGAGGACACATTTCCCAACAAGATGTTCCCGTAAGAGTTGGGAAATTTTTCATCCCGATGGACTTTGTCATTGTTGACATGGAAGAAGACTCCAATATTCCAATAATTCTAGGAAGACCTTTCTTACACACCGCGGGTGCGGTGATATATGTAAAGCATGGAGAGCTCACTCTAGAAGTAGGAGATGAGAGCATAACTTTCAATCTTGACAAGACCATGAGAGCTCCCCATTTGCATGAACCATGTTTTATGGTTGATCATTATAGCCGGAAGGATGATAGGAAGAAGTTGGAATTTCAATGGAAGAAGAAAATTGAAGATGCTCCATTCAAAGAGAAAGAGAATAACAACAAAGAGAGCTTGAAAAGCTCACCCATGACAAGTGAAGAAGATGGCCTTATTGGCCAAAACAAGAAAGAAGGAGAGTTGTCTCTATCAACTCAAGAGATTTTTAATGATCAAGTAGACGGAGTTTGTGGTCTTTGGGACGATGAATTTGAAGGGATTTTCAATCTCTATATTGGTAATGCTATCGATCAAGACCAACATGAAGAGCAACGAGTGCAAAGATCTATTAAGGATATTTATTATGATAATGAACAAGCTTTTGATTACTTCTTCAAGGTGTTGAGTAACATCAACAACACCATGGACATGCCCCCATGACATCTCATAATGGATGAGAGTTTTGTGGAGTCCTCTCCAAACCACCATTTGTAAATATTTCTAACTCCCTAACTTGCATTTTAATTCCTACATTGCATTTTTGTCATTTTAGGATTTTTATGCCTTGATCAAGATATTTATCATTTTTGAGAGAAGTGAGGGAGGGACTAATGATCTTATTGATGTGTAGTGCTTTAAATTAGTGTGGGGATAACAATTGCCTAGGCTATTCATGCCTTTGTAGTGCCCCTACAATGAAGAACATGGGATTTGAAGAATGAAAATGATACGGGATATGCAAGTGCACGGATGGAACTGAATCCGGGTAGACCAGGTGGAATCCGACCGTCCTCAAAGAGAATCCGCTTGTCTTATGGGAATCCGAGCGTCTGTGGAAGAATCCGTCCGTTCAATTGAGCTGCAAAATTGAAAATTTTGGTCTGTTAGAGAATCCGAGCGTCCCAGCTGAGAAGACGCTCGTCTGAAAGAATCCGCTCGTCTTTGCAAGAAGACGCTCGTCTTTTTTCCAGTGCAGATTAAGAAATTTCGCTGTAACAGAATCTGCTCGTCTTTAAGAGAATCCGCTCGTCTTACTTGTAGAATCCGCTCGTCTTCACTGAAAGACGCTCGTCTTTAGGCGGGTTTTCCTGAAGCCAAATCGAGCAGAATCCGAGCGTCCCGACGGGAATCCGCTCGTCTTCCCCCTGCAGTTTTGAAAATTTCGAGTGTTTTAAATACACCTCCCCACATTCATTTCATTCATTCAAAACACTACCAAAAAACCCCAAAACCCTCATCCTCTCCACCACCAAAAACAAGATTTCCTCAACCAAATCCCACAAAACCAAATCAAAACTTCCTCATAACAACAATTAATCACTCCTTTTACAATAATACTCAATCCAAGCACCAAAATCTCAACCTTTGAGTCGATTTTTGAAATACAAAGGCAAATCCTTTCATCTTAAAATCGATTTGGGTATAATATAAAATTGAAGATTTTCAATCTTTTCTTGGTATAATCATCAATGGCAAGAACAAAAGGATCAACAAAGGCACTCAAGGCAAAGGCACTCTCAAAAAGGCAACAATGCCTTCAAGCAAAGAAAGCTTCAATGGCTATGGTGGTTGCTAGCACAAACTTGGATGTTCAACAACAACAAGATCCTCCCTTGGAAGCAACAACATCAACAACTCCGGAAATCGCTCAATTATCCAATTATCCGGAGGTAATTTTCATTTCCGACTCCCATAGGGATACATTTGCCAAGTATGCTAAGAAAGCCATTTTGCCCACCAAATTCATATGTGAAGATGCCTTGAACAAATTGGGTGTCCTTGAACAAACAAAAGCCTTCTTTGAAGCCATGGGGTTGGGAAAATTGTTTACTATAAGAGAATTGACATACCCCTCCCTTACCTTGGAATTCTGAAGTTCATTGAAAGTGACTAAGGTAGAGACTAGGGAATACATCGAGTTTTGCCTTGCAAATGTGAATAGGCGCATCACCTTTGATGTTTTGAGTAAAGCATTAGGTCTTAGTGATACACCATACTATCACAAAATGCCCGAAAAATATGACCCGCTCCTATTTGGGAGGCAATTTCCGGGAAGAAATTTGTGAGCTTTCATGCTTGTCGCGCTCTATTAGTCCACCATCCGGGCATTAGAGTGTGGCACAAGGTCATCGGGAATACTATAATTGCAAGAAAAGACACTAATCACTTTACAAAGCTCGATTGTGTTCTACTTGAGTCGGCCTTAAATGTTGGAAGAGAATTCACTAAGCCTTACAATGCTCTAAGGCTTTTGGTGGAAAGATGGCTCAATGTTGATTGTGGTAAGGAAGGCACCGCTTTTATCGTAAATGAAGGTCTAGTTACTCTCTTGTCCAAGCACTTTGACGCAAATTTCAACAAGGATAACACCTATGTGGCGATCAAAGGGGGTCATCTCATTGACATGCACGCCATGATTCACAAGTACAAGTGGGTCAAGCATAAATCTCTTGACAACAACTATGGGTGGCTAACCAATGATGCTAGACCTTTCACTTTGCCTTCCAAGATATGCCGCTTGAGTGCTCATCGAACAAACTACCTACTTCCACTCTCCAAGGGCGCCAAATACATCATCCGTCAACAAAGGGGCGAAATTGAAGAGCTCTCCTCCTCCATTGTCACACCACCCTATCCATTTAAATATCAAGAGTTCAAACCCGAAGATGTTGAAGTGGGCAATGACTACATGACTCTACTTATGCAAGAGATGCATAAACAAGCTTACAATGATCGAGTAGATGCATACTTAGCCCAATACCCACCCCTCCTTCATTTAACTAGGCAAGGACTACTTGATCCTTCATGTCCTTTGCCTAGTTGGGCGGATAGGAAAGTCTTCTTTCCAAGCACATCTAGGGGTGAAAGATCGGGTGAAGATGAGAATGTCGATGATGAGGTTGATGATGATGAGGGTGTTGATGAAGAGGTAGATGATGAATAAGAAGAGGCTAATGAAGATGATGAAGGAAGTGAGTAAGGAAGTGAAGAGGGAAGTGGAGATTAGTCTGCTTCTATGAAGGAAAATGATGACAATGATGATATGGTGGAGGACTAGAAAGCTTTGGATGCTCCTACCCTCTTGAGGTTTGTCTACTTCTTTCTTTGTTTTATTTATTTTTGTCTTGATCATAGTTGGAGAGTCCTAGCAACATGAGGACTAACACCTTGGCCACATTGAGGTGTTCTTTTATTGTTCCCATTTGAAAATCCAAAATGACAACAATTAGTTTCATGCATTGCATCTTGTGTGCATGAACTATCCCAAAATTTAAGACATTAGAAATAATGTCTATCTCGGTTTGGGGAAGTACATACATACGCAACGGGAGGTAATCTAAATTACACTCTCCGTCATAACAAAAACCCATGCATCATGTAGTGCAGCTTAGTATAGCTTGCATTTAGTATAAAATTCATGCGTCATAATTGCATAATTTCCTATCATATTGGCCATTGAGGACAATGCCCATATTAGTGTGGGGATGGGAAATTCTAACTTAACTTTTTATTCAAAAATCCAAAAAAAAAATTTGAAAAATTGAAAAATCCAAAAACAAGTTCATTTCCTTTGTAGTGTAGACTTGTATATATTGTTGTGTTTGTTCTATCCTTGTTCACATTGATCGACTACACCACATCCAAGACATGAGGATATTGAAGACCGCATGGTATGATCTTTCCAATCCCTTTTTTCCTCTTTATGTTAATGACTATGTGGCTTGATTTTGATGGATGCGGTACAAACAATGTGGATTTAGGACTTGCATCTAGATTATATGGCATATTAGTTGATAGAATCATATGCATTAGGATGTATAAATGTTAGTTGTATCATGGCATGTAGTTTGCATGTTAGAAAAATTTTGCGAAACCATCTACTTGGGAAACTTGACAAGTGTATATAGGCCCTAGTAGATGCTTTTTGTTCTTAAGACTTTGCTTGTTAGAATACTTGTAAAACACCCTAGGATGTGTCATGCTAGTATCCTTTGACCCATGGATTAAGACCTAGTCAAGAGTACCTTGTGGTTTGATAACTCCTTGGCTACCGTTTATTCCAAGGTGACCCTTGAAACCATGCAACCATCATTCATCCATGTTCTACCATACATTTTGTCATCAAAAAGGGAATGGGCACAAAAAGAAATTATTCAAATTTGAGTTCAAGAAATGAAATGAAAAGTGAAAGAAAGTTTGCAAAATGCATCAAAAGAAAAGAGGAGCAAAAAATAGAACTCCTATGCTTCAAATATAAGGCACCCTCGTTACTAATTGGGGTGATTTTGAAAATGTTCAAAAGAAAAATGCAAAAAGTTGAAAATTGTCAAGTGTTGAAATGCCAAACATCAAAGAAATGGCAAAAGAAAGTGTTCTCAAATGTTATATGCCACAAGAAATTGGGGGGAAAAACAAAAACAAAAGCAAACCCCCAAATGAAACTCAAATACTATTGATCCCTTTATCCATCGTATCCATTTTTGTGCATGGTAGAGAGGGGACGACCCTTCTTCTTGTCTAGGCAAGAGGGGGAATTCCGCGATCCTCCAGTATTTCTAACACCATAGGGAGTCTACTCTTGACAAAAGCATTTAACGATTGAGGACAAAGGTACCCTAGCTTGACACAACTTGGAGGTGATTTATTGGTATCCTTCTAGGCTTAGTAGTTTGAAGAAATTGCATCTATGAAGGAGTGTGTACCCTTGAATTGCTTCCCTTGTAGATAATTTCCGCCACTTAGATGAGGAAAGTGGCTATTCTTTTGTAGATGCATCCATTACTTGATTTTGTGTGCTTTAATGATTGGATGTGTCGCCATTTTGGCAAGACCCACCTTGCCTTGCAAGAAGGCATCCTACCTCATGGTTGTCTTGTTGTGAGTTGAAGGGGCGGAGTGAGACCCGCTAATTATCTCATATCGGCTATGCTATTAGGTTAGTTTAATTAACGATCCTAGTCTTTGTTACTTCTTTGCTCGGGACGAGCAAAGGTTCGGTTTGGGGATATTTGATGTGACCATTATTTGAGCATATTTAGTCCCCGAATTAGCCTTGTTCCCATGCTTTTTAGTGCATATTTGGGTCATTTATTGTCTTTAATCCTTTGTTTTGCATATTCTTTGAGGTTTTGATCCCTTGGTAGAAAAGGAGTGCAAACCTTGCACTTTCATGGCAAAATGGAGCTAAATTGATTGAATTCAATGACCAAGCATCAAAGAGAAGACAAGACTAGAAGGCCTTTGTACATACTATAGTAGATGGGCAATGATGAGAAAAGATCCTTGCATCCCCGAGGAAATCCTCAAGGATTTTATAAAGAAAAAGGAAGACAAGAAGAAAGGAAGAAGCTGACAGAGAATCCGAGCGGATTGCCCACAATCCGCCCGTCCAGCAAAGGCAATCCGAGCGTCTTCCTCACCTGGACGCTCGTCCAGAACCACCACAATCCGAGCGGATTATCAAGAATCCGATCGTCCAAAAGGCTCAGAATCCGCCCGTCCCGCGCCCAAGACGCTCGGATTACGTGACAGCTAAATTCGTCTTCTACTTATTCAAAGAAGGATGTGCATATTTTTCTAAGACCGGCGAAAAAGAGACCGGAGTCTCCCTGGAGACCGGCAATTCCTCAAGGACTTAATCGTCATTTAAGCCCTTAGTAAACCCTAATTTATGTACCTAATCCCCACTATAAATACCCCATTAGTCTAATTAGAGAAGGATGTTCTTCTTAGCAATCTCTAGTGTAGTTTATATCAATCAAATCTCTCTTTAATCTTGTAATCAACTTTTAATCAAGTCTTAATACAAATCTCATTTCCTTAATTTCTCTTTTGTTCATCTTTCATTTGGGTAATTGAAGATTATTTGGGTTATTAATGGGAGATTGACAACCTTCCAATCAATCATCAAGTACTTTTATTATTCTTTGCTTTATCATTGGAATCATTAGTAGGTATAATTCTCTTAATCCCTTTTTAATTATTGTTAATCTTCTTCATTTATTCACCATGTTTTACTTTGTTGGTATGATTGACAACCTTGCTAGCATGTTCGACATGATAATGAGTGAGTAGTTTCTTTAGCTAGGGTTAATGGGTAATTAGGGGAAACCAACATGGGGGATGATTCATGCTTAAATTAATATGTTTTCATGGTTTATTTGCTTGCTTGTTGTGATCTCAACTCATGCACATGTTATGTTTGATGAAATGCGAGCCTATGAATCCTTGCATTTTTTACCCATCACTTACCTTTTCAATGAGACTTGTAAGACATAAACCAACTCGAGTCTCATTAGACCATGTATGTAGTTGAGTAGGGAAGACTAAGTCGACTTGTAGATGTTGTATAATCTTTACGATTCGGCTCCGGGACCCAAACTTTCCTAGGATTGTAAGACATAAACCAACTCGATCCATCACAACAATAATTGCTTGCTTATAATTTGAGAATATGTTTGTATGATCAATTCCCATGAATCCCCTATGACCCCATGACACCCTAGTGCCTTTTATCAATTGTTTACATCCCTTTTAATCATCTTGCTTGTTTACTTTCATTGCTATTTAGTCTAGTGATCTTTTATTCAAACCCCAAATTGTGACACCCTAGACACCACTAGTTGGAATTGAAAATCTCATCTCAATTCCCGTCCCTTGGGATCCGACCTTTACTTGCCTCTCTACTAATTGTAGAGTTGTTTGTGAAGTTATAAATATAGTTTTGGTCTAGGTGCTCCTAACGACAAGTACCGAAAACTAAACCTCCAAGTGAGTCCGACCAAAAACGCTCGTTGTGACAAGCTAGATCTTGGCAGAACATGGTAACAGTTTGCTGTTGGCTTGGAAATACGGATCCGGGCGAAGAATATACGTCAAATGGATCAAATATGTGATACGGCATCGAGGAAGAGGCGCGCCAAAGATGGGCCCACAAAATAACGAACTTATAACGAATCTTCGAAAATTCCTATGGAGGGAAACTGAGGAAGAGGCGTAGCAAGAGCTGCGTCCCTTGAAAGAGGCGCAACACCTGCTGCGTCTTTTCCTGAGCGCGGCAATTCTGCGTAAAAACCCGATGAAATAGAGGGGTTTGTTTCATAATTTCGAAACATAAACTCTTGATTTCTCTCTCAAATTCCAACCATTTCCGTCCAAATTTGATCCAAAAGCTTGCATTTTCCATGACTAATCGAGGTATGTGTATCAATCTTGCATTTATCTTCCGTATTTGATCAAATGAGAGCGACAAAATTAGGGTTTTTGACCCTAATTAGTCGAAAATTTGGGGCTTTTCCCCCAAATGATTTTGCCTTGCAAAATTGACTTTATAAATGGCTAATTGGTAGTATAAGGATCATAACCATGTATTTGTTTCGAATTTTCGTTGAGTTTTGAGCATTTGAGTGAAATTGTGATGGTTTCACAACTAAACCGTAAATCGCTTCGAAAATAGCCTTAGGATTGCCTATTTGCGACGAAACTTGGTATTTGGAATCCTTGCATGATGGGTAAACTTCCTACCGTCTCGGAATTTTGATTGGTGACGGCTTTTTCAGGACACTTCCTAGGGCATAATAACCGTTATAACGAAATGCTGTCGAAATTCCGACTCGAACCCATGACTAGGCTTCTACTTAGGCTTGACTTGACCCAAATTACCACATGAGAGGACGGGTTTGTGGAAAAATTGCCAAAGATGGTGAGAAAAGAGCGATTTCAGAGCTCCGAAAACTCGAAAATCCCCTAATTAAGGCTTGTCGTCACTTGACGCGGCCTAAATTCACTTTAATTTTGCAGGTGACGAGGCTTCTACATCCGGGAGAGATCCCATGGACGTGGACACTGCTGTTGACCCTTCTCAGGTCCTAGAGGAGGCTTTTTACTGCTGTGGTGACGGCTACCGAGGACGAGGTCCTTGAGGAGGAGGTTGTTGAGGAGGAGGAGGCCCCGAGACGGGCCAACGTTGGACGGGGTGGTCACCAGCTGAGGGGAGCACCTACGTGGGCTGAGACCTGGGACAGTAGGCACCTGCTTTGGGCTGCAGAGGGTCACCTGTCCTACAGGACGGTGAAGAGCTCACTACTCTTAGTTCATCTTCTTTCATTTATGTTCTGTCATTCCTTTTCTTCATCTGAGCTAAAGAAAGCTTTTGTTTCAAATCAACATAGGAGGCCGGGAACATTAGATCATTCTCGGGCTATACGACGGCGATGGGGTGCTACGAGAGGCTGTCGGCTGAGGAGCGAGCCATGATCGAGCGGGGAGCGTTCGGTGCTTTAGTGCAGGCTTGGAGGGATATCGCGAAGAGGAAGCTTCGGGCTAACCTCAGTCTCGTCCGAGCTTTCTTGGACCGGTTTTGGGACACGACCTCCACGTTTCACATGCCTTTTGGCGAGGTGGGGGTCACATTAAAGGACTACGACATGATTTCTGGTCTGCTGTATGGGACTGAGGTGGTGGAGTGGCCGGAGACAGCCATGAGGGTTGACTAGGCTGAGGCTAGGAGGTTGATCGGCTGGAACTTGGTGCCGAAGGCTGCTGCGGTACCTGGTTTGGTGCCTAGTTCTTACGTTCAGGACTACTTTGCGGGGAAGACCCCGACGTTGGTGGTGATCGAGGGGAGGGAGACGGCTCCTCCTCCCTGTACTGCAGAGCAGAGGGTCCGTTTGTGGCTCTGGTGGTTTCTGTCTTCGATCTACCTCGGAGACAAGGGAGAGAGGCTTTCGACAAAACTCCTTCCCTTTCTTTCTGACCTGAGCTCCCTAGGCCGTTGGGATTGGGTCACTGCTGGTTTTGCGGTCCTCATCCGCTTCATTAGGGCCATGGTTCGTCCGGAGTTGATGGAGAAGGGGACTTCTCCTGCTGCTGTCGGCCCTGGACTACTGTTGGAGGTATGAACCTTCACTTCATTTCATGAAAGATCCTTTCCTTTTCTTTCGAATCACGAAATATCGTTGTTGACTTTCTTGTTTTACAGGCGTGGGTGTACTCCTACTTTCCGGGCCTCGCGCCCAAGAGGACGGAGCCGGTGGAGAAGGCCCATCCCGTTGTGAG
Source organism: Silene latifolia (assembly GCF_048544455.1). NCBI lineage: Eukaryota > Viridiplantae > Streptophyta > Magnoliopsida > Caryophyllales > Caryophyllaceae > Silene > Silene latifolia. The sequence goes on along the minus strand of NC_133535.1, from coordinate 45,903,289 downwards.
GGATTAGGTGATGTGTTGCACGAGGAGTCGACGTTCCTTCCATGACGTCTGTCGGCGGGAGGTGAACGCTCTTCAGCTGGACGGCGTGAGTATTTTACCTTGCATTGTTTGTCTCTCTTCTTTTACTTTTAGAACTGATCATAAGAATGACCCTTCGTTTGCTTTTCTAGTGGGTGCCCAGGCCTTGGGAGGAGTACGCTGGCGCTCCTCCCTTCGTGGCTGAGGTCCTTCGACCTAGGAGCTCGAGCCGCTTGCTGTTGAGGACGTCGATGGGTCCTGTGTGGTACTTGGGTGACCGCTTGGCTCGTCAGTGCTCTCGGGATGTCTTGACGGTTCCCATCGATCCTCCTCGGACGATGTTTAGGGAGCCTTCTGAGGCTGAGAGGGTGGCTGACCTGGTTGTGTCGGTGGTGACGCCCTCCTTCTTCTTGGTGAGGACTACTCGGCGTTCCTCTACGGGAGGTTGGCGTACTGGCCGGTTGTGGTAAGTGCTTTTATCCTCTTTCATTTTTTATTATTTGAGAACACGATGAATGATCATCGGATAATGGAAATCACTTGACTTTGCAGGAGGTCGAGGCGGTGGGCATCGAGCCCTCAGAGTACCCCGAGACCCCTGAGTATACTGACGCGACGGGGATGACGACGATCTTCGAGCTACGTGACTTTGACGTGGCGGTGAGAGATGCTGGCTTGGACGAGTGGCAGCATCTGATTCGGAGGGTGAGTCTCCTAACTTGTATAATGTTGTGTAAGAACACATTTGCTCGAGTTTGTCCAATCGTTTGAGATTTTTCCTTTTGAAATGCAGGTTGCGGTATCCCGGTTCGTGGCTTTGTGGTGGGTAGCCAACCGGCTGCGGGATACTGCCATCGAGGCACTCGCTGGCGGCCGAGGACATCAGGTATGAAACTTCCATTTACTTCATTTTCGAATTTTTCTAATCTTCCTTATGTTTGAAATTGACATGAGCCAATTCTTGTTGTTTGCAGAGGGAGCGCGAGCTGGAGCGAGAGCTTGTCCAGTCCTGGGAGGAGACAGCTCGCCTGCTGAGGGAGCTCGAGGTTCGTGACGCCGAGGTTGCTGCTCTCGAGGCGAGAGTTGCTGAGCTAGACGGCGACCGGCAATAGTTTTTTTGTTGTTTCTTGTTTTTTGGTTGTATTTTTGTACATTTTGTACATTTTAGGACCCACATTTTGGACATTTGGATTTTATTTTGGGGCTCAAGCCCTCAGTTTGGTGTACCTAACCCTCTTGGTTGTATATATGATGGCCTTAGTGCCTTTGCTGCTGGGTTGCTTTGTTCGTACCTGCAGGTTAGCTTTGAACAGGTTTGGTAGATGACGGTTTGCGCCGTCATGCTGCAGAAATTTACATAGAAGTCACATAGAACATACATTTGTACACATGGCGTAAATTAGCGCGAAACCAATGAATCGAAAACGCAAAAAATGCAAAAATTTTACCGGAAATGACAGGACGGTAGGGAGGGTTACCCCCTAAAAAAAGAAAAAAAAATAGAAACCTATAAGTTTGAAGGTTAATGTGGGATGGGAGTGAAATGATTCCCCTAAAAGAAAAAATGAAAAAGAAATGTATAAGTTTGGAAAAAAAAATGAATAAATTAAATTGGTGAAATGATTCCCCAAAAAAGAAAAATAAAAATAAATGTATAAGTGTGATAAAATGACGAAAATGTTGATATCGCCTTGAAATGCGTGCCCGTGAAATTAGGAAACACGAAATATGACAACTTGACGTATTTACCAAAATAATAACCCGTATGAATAGGAAATTATTCGTTGAGGAATTTAGGAAAGATCCAACGCGGAAAATCACAGAAAGAAGGCTGAGGAAGAGGTGCAACAAGAGTTGCGTCCCTTCGAAGAGGCGCAGCAAGTGCTGCGCCTGTTTCCCAGTGTATCCGTCCTGACGGATTTTAGGAAACAAATTTTAGTATAAATAGAGACGTCGAGGGAGGTTTTATTCACATAATTCTTCCGTCTTTCCTTCATCTTATTACATAAAGCTCTCAAAATAAGCATACATCATGAATACTCTCAAAATTCGTCTAAAAGAATAGACAAAGGAGTTCTCCAATGTTGAGAAACACGACATGGGTGCTTATAATTTTGGATCACTTTTGAGCTTGAAGTTGATCAAGGTGGTCAAACCATTCCTGGATGCTTGTCTTGGTTATTGAGACCCAAATTATCACGTATTTGCCTTCCCCGGAGGCGACATTTGCCCATTTCCCGAAGAAATTGCTGCGATTGGTGGTTGGGACCCCGAACATTTGCCTGTTATTCCCTCTACTTCTCAAGGGTATAAGAATAAGTTTAGGGATTTGCTTGGGTTGGCCAGAGATGAGGTGGACCGTCTTGTGACCTCAAAGGAAGTGCGAATGTTGGACTTCATTGATCGATTCATCAATAGGGCAGATCCCACTATCTCTTATGTTGGCAGGCGAAGGGCATTCGGGTTTTGCCTACTACATGTATATGTCCTTCAAGGGCATGTTGATGAGGATTTGAGAGGTGATCCTCGTTATTTGAGCCTGATTGAGCAAATGGAGCTGCGCAGGAGCCCAGCTTGCCTGTGTCTAGGAGAGATCCTGTTGGGGTTAGATAACAGGAAAGCCAACCGTGACCTTCCTTATCTGGGAAGTCCCATTATTTTGCATGTAAAAGAATAAAAAATCGTTTTTTTTCGCTTTTTCTTTTTCTTTTCTTTTTTCTTTTTTTTTCTTTTTCTTTTTTTTTTGTTTTTTTTTGTTTCTCATACCTGCTTTTGGGTAGGTCTGGCTTATGGAGCGTCTTCGATTGATCGAGCCCCCAGTTAATGTTCCTGCTTATCATGCTCGCTCAATTGCAATAAGGACCAGGCTTTACATGGTGGACTTCACTCGAGTTTGCAATTATTGAGAAAACAAATTGAAGAGTGATGATGGCCCCTTAATTAGATGGATCGTACTATGGTGGCATCTCAAATCTATCACTGGAGTATCTTCTTTGGATCCTACCCGATCTGTTCGCATTCTCGGCTTGGAGTTTATGATATGCATCTTCCCGGAGAGGTAAATGAGGCAGGTTGGATTGAAGCAGATGATTTCGAAGCTTGACATTGTCCCGCAGACTGCCGTGGCGCTTACTACTGAGAGTCGAAGAGAATGGGCCATCAAATGGGCTCAGAGGAACATTTGATTCTTGAATTCTTCTGTCAGTGCTCTATGGGTGTCAGATTCCTATCTGCGGTGGAGGAAAGCTACTACTCCGGAGGAGCGTGAGAGATTAAGGAAGCGCGAGCCTGTTGACTACAAGGTTCGCGAGGTGGAAAAGGAGAAGGAGAAGCATCTGACCGAGGGAGAGGAAGAAGCCGGATTTCGAGTTGTTCATCCTTTGAAGAAACCGAAGACTTCTCCTACCGTCGAGATGGTGGTTGACAAGAATGGCAAAGCAAGACCACGAGAGAGACTGTTGGTGATTAGGTCGGAAGTGGCGCAAGAGCGTCTGGCTCGAGGTCGGGACAAGAAATATGATAGAAATGACAAAGGCAAGGGGAAAATGGGAGAGTAGCCTAAGTCTTTATTATTATCTATTTATTATTATTATTGTAATAAGAAGGTGGGGTTTTTAGAATCATAGCCATTATTTTTATTATGTAACGTACTACTATTATTATTAAAGAGATGAAATAAAAAAGGTTAAGTGGTTATGAAACCGTTACGATTTTCTATGATTATTCTTGTCGAATTTCAAATGTAATTGCAAATGTCCTTCTATTTACATTTAAGACAATTAAATGGGTTGTATCCCGTGAAGGATTGCCTACGTATTCATTTAAAAAAATGAAATCAAACTCTTGCGCGTAGTTCGAGTAAATGTAAAAGAATAATTGTTCTGAGCAAGAGCTTGTAATGAACTTTAGAAAATAAGCACAAGCTTTGCTTACTCCTAAAATGCAATTTTGTTTATTTGATGGTATGAGAATGACAAATTGTCAAAGTGCAAGAGCAAGATGACTTTAGCTTAGTTCAGCTTGGCCAGGGGCCGTTTATTCCGTGCCACAAGAGCGACACGTGAGGTTACGCGAGGCGCTTTTTTTGCTCCTATTCTAGGCATAGTAACGTTTCAGTTGGTCGAGGTTGGTCGGGTTGGAAAATTCGTTCCCATCTAAGTATGTGATCCTAACCGCACCCCCTGGAAGTATGGACTTGACTAGTTATGGCCCGGCCCAATTGAGTTTAAATTTTCCTCGTGGATCGACAGGTAAAAGAGCCCTAATTGATTTGAGGACCAAGTCTCCTTCTTTGATGTTCCTTGGCCTAATCCTTTTGTTGAAGGCTCGTTTGATACATGCCTGATATGTTTGCACATTGTGTAATTCACTTAACCTTCGTCATACAGGAGGATGAGTTCTTCATATCTATCCCTTTTCCACTCGGCTTCTGGGATTTGACTTTCGAGTAAAATACGCAAGGATGGTATTTCTAGCTCGACTGGTTGTACAGCTTCCATGCCGTAGGTCAAATAGAAAGGGGTGGCCCCAGTGGGCGTCCTAATAGACGTACGGTAGCCCCATAAAGCAAAGGGTATATTGCTTGGCCAATATCTATAGTTGTCATTCATTTTCTTGAGAATCGTGACGACGTTTTTGTTTGCTGCCTCTACCTGGCCATTGGTTTGTGGTCTATATGGCGAGGAGTGGTGATGCTTAATTTTGTACTTGGCTAGCAATTGTTCAGTCTCAGCATGGAAATGTGATCCATTGTCAATGATGATCTCATGTGGGCAACCATATCGACAGATAATGTTGGTTTGTATGAACTTTGCCACGTTTTTGGCGGTAAGACTGGTGTAGGAAGCCGCTTCTACCCATTTGGTGAAATAATCGATTGCTAATAGGATGAAACAGTGACCTCCTGTTCCGGCTGGAGTGATCTTACAGATGATGTCAATTCCCCAAGCAGAAAATGGCCAGGGAGATGTCATGGTGTAAAGCAATGAAGGAGGGACATGTTGCACATTCCCGAAGATTTGGCAATTATGGCAATGTCTTACATATTTGATGCAATCAGATTCTATCGTGGTCCAATAATACTCTAAACGTGTGATTTTCTTTGCCATCATGGGTCCACTCATGTGAGGGCCACATTCTCCATCATGGACTTCTTCCATCACTTTCCGTGCCTGTGAATGATCAAGACATCGTAGGATTTCACCAAGAGGTGTTCTTTTGTATAGTTCTCCTTGCATGAGAACGTATTGGGAAGCTAGCAAGCGGATAGCGCGTTGTCCTCTTTTGTTCATTTCTGGTGGGTAGGTGCCATTTAAAGTTTAGGATTGCTTGGAACCAAGGTTCCTCTGTAATTTCCTCTTCATCTGTGATTTGGTGCATATAAGCTGACTCTGATCGTCGTTCGATGCATAAAGGCATTTCTACCATGCTATCCGGCATATTAATCAAAGATGCAAGTTTTGCAAGAGCATCTGCAAATTGATTTTCTTCTCGAGGTAGATGTAGGTAGGTCACTTGATCGAAGAATTGGGCTACTTGGTCTATTCTGGCTTGATAAGGTGCCAAGCTTTCGCTTCGTATTTTCCAAGATCCCATAATTTGATTGATAATCAAAGATGAATCCCCATGTACTCGAAGATTCTTGATGCCTAAACTTACTGCCGCTTGCAATCCAATGAGACAGGCTTCGTATTATGCAGTGTTATTTGTCACCTCGAAGTCGAGTTTGACAGAGATTGGTGTATGCTCGCCTTCAGGAGAAATGAGCAACACTCCTATTCCAAATCCTCTTAAATTCGATGCCCCATTAAAATAGAGGTCCCAGGAGTCTATATCCGTTTGGAGTATATCCTCATCCGGAAACGACCAGGTGTCTATCGTTTGTGTATCATTGATGGGATTTTCTGCGAAGAATTCGGCAACGGGGCGCCCCTTTATAACTTTCAAAGGTACATAGTTGAGATTGAACTCTGAGAGCATCAAAGTCCATCTTGCTAAACGTCCATTGAGAACGGGTTTCTCGAAGAGGTATTTGACATGGTCCATTTTGGAGAATATTTTGACGGAGTAGCTAAGCATGTAATGGCGTAGCTTCTTCGTTGCCCACACAAGAGTGAGGCATGTCTTCTCGAGCGGTGTGTATTTGCACTCGTACTCCAAGAACTTCTTACTAAGGTAGTAGATAGCTCTTTTTTCTTTTCCTACAGTTTGAGCTAGCATGGCACCCATGGCCGTTTCAGTTACCATAAGATATAAACCAAGAGGTTGATCTCGTTGAGGTGGCATGAGCACTGGTGGCTTGGCTAGTATTTCCTTGATTCGGTCGAAAGCCTTCTGACACTCATCATCCCACATGGTGTGATCTGTTTTCTTTAACTTCTTGAAGATAGGTTCGCAGATCATGGTGAGTTTCGATATGAATCGACTTATGTATTGCACCTTGCCTAGGAATCCTCTAACTTCTTTCTCTGTTTGAGGCTGCGGCATTTCGATTAGAGCTTTGATCTTGGAAGGGTCTATTTCTATACCCCGTTGGCTAACAACGTATCCCAGGAGTTTGCCAGATGTCACTCCGAATGCGCATTTCTGAGGGTTGAGCCCCATGTTGTACTTCCGTAGCCTTGAGAAGAATTTGCGAAGGTTCGCAATGTGTCCCTCTCTTTCCTTGGACTTGATAATCATGTCATCTACGTATACCTCAACTTCTTTATGCATCATGTCATGTAAGAGCGTAGTTGCGGTGCATTGGTATGTAGCTCCGGCGTTGATTAACCCAAATGGCATAACCGTGTAGCAATAGGTTCCCCATTGAGTGACGAAGGCGGTCTTATGCATGTCTTCTAAGGCCATGTTGATCTGGTTATATCCTGCGTATCCATCCATGAAGGATAGTAACGCGTGATCTGCCGTATTATCCACCAATATGTCGATATGTGGTAGAGGAAAGTCATCCTTAGTACTTGCTTTGTTTAAGTCTCTAAAGTCAACACAAACACGGATTCTCCCATCCTTTTTGGGTACGGGTACTATGTTAGCTACCCAGTCTGAGTACTCGAAAACTTTGATGAACCCGGCCTTGAATTGTTTATCGACTTCTTCTTTGATTTTGAGAGCCCATTCTGTCCTCATTCGACGAAGCTTCTGTTTCACAGGTTTGAAACCTGGTTTGATTGGGATTCTATGCTCTGCGATGTCCCTGTCGATCCCTGGCATATCTTTGTAGGACCAAGCAAAAACTTCTTTGAACTCGTGCAGGAGGTCTATGAAATTGGCCCTTTCGGTGGGGCTCAAGGTTGTCCCTATCCTAAGTTCTTGGGGTTCAAGTTCAGTTCCTACGTTGATGGGTTCAGTATTTTCTATCACTGGCCCCCCTTCCCCCTCTTGTAGTATTTCTTTGGCTATGTAGGGAGGTATTTCGATTGAGTCTGGGTCTGGGTCATTCTCATTATCATCGTAAATAGAATTGCATTCAAGATAACACGAAGAGTAAGCAGAACCTGATTTATTCATATTAAGATTTGAGAAAAGTTGAAACAAAGAAGCCATCTGATTTGTAGTCAGTGGCGGTAAAGGGACAGGGGTTGGGACATTTCCCGAACTACTGTTACTATTTGACACTAAGCTAGGAGAAACGAGGGGAGTGGGAATCGCGACAGGAGGAGACTCTCTAGGAACTTCTCTAGACTCCGACTCTGACTCCGACTCTGACTCTGACTCGAATTCATCGTCCTCTGGTGCTCCTTTGAACATCTCTCCTTCTCAAGTGGTGAGCTTGAAGGGTCTTCCTTGATTGTTTGTCCACTTGATCGATTTTCTCCATCCTTTCTGCTGATTAGTGTTGGTTTCTGTGTCCAGTGTGGTAATGATCTCATCTATGATGCTTTCGGTGCTCTTTATTAAGGGAAGATCTTGGAGGTAGACATCTTCCTCGCTATCCGTCCATATCCCATTGATCACCTCTTCTTTTGGGGAGATAAGATGTGAGCAATCTAAGGTAGATTCATCACTTGTAATCATCAGAACTCCAAGAAGATTCTGAGTGTTATTAGGCTTACCTCCAGGTGGTATTGGTAGGCGACCGTCTTCAATCATATCTTGAAGTACATTTTTCAGTTTGTAGCATTTTTCTGTATCATGTCCCTTACCTCTATGGTATTCGCAATATGAATTCTCTTCCCAGAACTTGGATTTCTTTTCTGGTTCGGGTGTAGGGCCTATGGGTTGAAGTTTACCCAGCTTCATCAACCTTTTCAGAGCGTTGGAATATGTGTCCCCTAGATTTGTGAATTTCCTTGGAGGGGTACTCTTCTTAGATGGCTCGAGAAGGTTAACTTCATCAGTTTTGCTAGTAGAGCCGTAAGAACGACTTGTTGAGCCTTGATATCCACGACCTATCATTTTGGACAAGAGCCCTTTACGGATGTCATCTTCGATCCTCGTTCCTAGTACGGTTAAATTTTTGAAGGTCTTGATGTTTTGATACCTCAAATGATTTTCATAGATGGGCTTTAGGTTGTCCATGAATTTCTCCACGAGAGTAGCTTCATCTGGACGTTCAACAAGTTGAGTACTAGTCTTCCTCCACCGACTTAGGAAGTCGGTGAAACCTTCTTTGTCATTTTGGGTAAGAACCTCTAAAGTGCGCATGTTGACCTGGATTTCAGCATTATCCGCATATTGTTTAGCAAACTCGATTGCGGCATCATCCCAGGTAGTGATTTTCTTGTGCTCTAGCGAATAGAACCATTGTTTTGGGATGGTGTCAAGAGATGAAGGAAAGATCCTTAAGAACATCTCGGGTTTAATGCCTTTGATAGACATGTAATCCTTGAAAGCACGGATATGGTTCAAAGGGTTTTCATGCCCCTTGAATTTAGGGATATCCGTCATGTTGAAGTTGGTTGGCAACTTGGAACTCACGGCCTCATATTTGCGATTGTCTCCCCTATAAATGTCATCCCCCTTGAGATACATCAATTGTTCCTCCAAGTATTGGAGTCGTTTCTCAGCTGCAGTCATACCTATGGGAGGGTTTTCGTCCCCGAAGTTGTTCACAAATTCATCAGACACTTCACTTTCTCGAGGAGGCATCCTCGTTTCCACGGCATATATTCGGCCCTCAATGGTGTAAAGGCGATCATACACTTGGTCTTGAGTAACTTGGAGACGAACTAGCGTGGCTAGGATTTGATCATTACCATTCTGGAGTTGGTTGAAGTTCACGTCGCTTGTTTCAGGCATCTTGGAAACTGAATAAGAGATCGACGACGAATCAAAACACGATCAACCATTCTAGCACACTTACTCGAAAAGAAATGTTTTGACTCGTGAAGTGGGAGTGTGCCACTTGTGTCAAGTGAGTTTTGAGGAAATGACAAAGTTTGAAAGAATGTTGGTCCTGGTCAACTTTAGTGTAGTTGCAGGAGTGGACTCAAAGTGAGGTTTTGAAATGGGTTTTAAGGCCCGAATTTTGACTCGACAATTGGACAGAGTTTCGACTGGTTTTGCGCTAATATTAGGCCCAAGTTCCGAAAATTTTTTACATTTTAAAGAAGGATTTTGATTTTAAAAAAATCGTCATGGTTTTGTTTAGAAATGGTGATCACGTATGGTTCAAAACATTATACAAGAATTATAACGGGATGCTGAGTGCATTTAAAAGGGTTTTGGTTTAAAGGGTGGGTTGCCATACCGAACAATCAAACCCGAAGTCTGTGGAGAGGTTCGTACCAAACAAGAGTAAGGCCGATTCCTAGTCCATTTCCTCAAGTAGTGAAAGTCCTTGATACAAACAAGAGTAAGTACCATGGTATGGATGACGTCAATCGCTATTCATCCTTAGGCCCAAATAAGAATTAGGACCGTTTAGACGGGACGATTGGTCGAATGGGTTGGGTTGGGCCTAGGAAGGCCGAATAAACGATCTAGGAAGACCGAGTAATGAAAACCGATAATTGTCTCGTACAAACTATTCCCTAACCTTGTTCAAGTTTTACCCTTTTGGCTACACGTAAGTGTATTACTCCCCAGCGGAGTCGCCAACCTCTGGACGCAGGCCCACGGGGGGGCTTGGGAAACAAGCGTTTGCATTTGTGGAGTCGCCGCCAATTTATTGTGGAAAATTGGAAACCGTTCGAATACCTCGTGTCATGTCAAGACACAAAGTAGTGACATGAACACCAAGAACTCGTTACCCTTAGCATTCTATGTCTAGAATGACTCTCGTGGATGCCAATGAACACGGATGTTCACAGAGATCTTAAGTAAGGGGTGAGGGTACGTATTAGGAAGCTCTTTTGATCAAACACCTAATCCCGCCCGCCTCGATAGCAGCCTCTTCTAATGATTAGGGAAATTGTCTATACTTGATATGTTGTCGATTCATATGCATGTAATGCAACATCCAATGTTTTAATCCTAACATGTGAAGAATTAGACTAAGTCGTTTAACACGTAGTTTAACATGCAATTGGGTCGAAGTAGGAATTAGGTTGATTACGTGTGAGAGCATACAAACAATACAACAAAAGAAATACAATAATAAATACAATAAAGAAAATTACAATAATTACATTGGATTTATTGATTTATGTCGAAAATACTTTTAAAAAGGATGGTCTTAGAAAAGGAAGAATAAATGAATTGACGAACAGGAATTAGGTGATAATACGATTAATAGTTAATTAATACGTAACTAATAAACTAGGTCAAGGCAACACGGGAGTTCAGGGACAAAAATCAACCAGGAACAGGCGCAACAGAGTTGCGTCCCTTGGAAGAGGAGCAGCAGTTGCTGCGTCCGTTCCTTGGCTCAGTTCTGGCTGTGAAGCCGGAATTGCAAATCGTTAATATTCGTTGATGATTTTAATGATTGATTACGAATAATTGACTAGGATGAAAGTGATTAGAAGGTTATTTACATATGATGAAGGGTCATAAAAGCAATAAAACATGGAAGGAACCGATTAGAACTAATATTTACAAGATTAAGGATTATTAACAAATTAGACTAAACAAGTTATTGATGTCGAATTAATGATGGTGACGAAGAATAACAGATGAAAAATATATCAAGGACGAATTCCAGAGACTCAATATTGACGAACCGAACCTCTAAAACCCGAATTTGATTTTAATGACAAAAACCCAAAAATATGAATTACTTGGGATTTAAGTCGGGATTTAAAAGATGATAAATTATTAATGACGTATTAATAATATGTCAGATTATTATGCTTAAGTTATTATGTCAAAGAAACAACGAACGATTGAAAACAAAAGGAAAACAAACAAATTAACAAAAGACAAAGGAAGAAGAAAGGAAGCAGGAACTGCGGCAGCCTCACGAAGAGGCGCAGCAGTTGCTGCGTCCTTTCTCGACGGTTGTCCTCTGATAATCCGTAAAAAGGGTTTAAACACGGTTTTAGAAATAGATTTTAAGAGTACTTTCGACATAAATCTTACAATATGATTACAATAAATAAAGAACAATAATTAAAAGAAGGATTATACACCCTCAGACTTACATGTTTGACGAAACGAGATGAACTAAGTATATTTAGTTATGCTCGACTCGAATGTACGACGAAAGTGCCCTCGTAAGAGGAAATTAAACACATTGATTAAGTTGATTATTGTGGAGTTGGTCAAATTGGTAGGTCATGCAAAACGAGGCTGGTACTCAGAAGGATTCGAGCTTACGTGGTCGAAAGTTCAAGCACGTAGACGCCAAAAAGTAAGAACGTGGTCTAGAATGCAAAGGGAGAAGAGAAGGCAGACACTCGCGTGAGAAATATGTGAGACCGAAGGTCTCTATTTATACTAATCACACGGAGAAAATTAGGGTTTTCGGAGAAACATTGGAAGTAAATCTCGAAAAGATATGAAAAGATACGAAAAATACACAGAAAAGGACTTGGGAAGAGGCACAGCAGGCACTGCGTCCCTTGGAAGAGGCGCAACACCTGCTGCGTCCTTTCCCAAGTGGTTTCCTCCTGCGGAAGAAAGATTTCCGTGTTTTGGTTATGGAATAACGAATTAATCTTGTTTTCCTTAATATTTTGTGTGAATATTACGGGAAATTCTTTGCCAAAGATTAAAAGATAGCGAAATATGGAACAGAAATATCCGGAACATTCCAGAACATTCTGACTCGGTTTTAGAAAATGAAGACGGTTTTTTTGACCCGGACTCCAAATGTACTCTAATTACTGCCAAAACGACCGTATCGGCACGTGGATGACAATTAAGAGGTAGACACAAGTGTTTGAGCGATCACTTGACGATAAACTTACGAACTGTCACAAATTGTTCCGCGTACCAAACATGCGGCCCAATCATCACCAGGTGGTTTTGCGGGAGGTGCAGAAATGAGGTATCCACAGCAAGAAAACGTGTTTGACAGTCTATAGTATTTTAGGCATAACTTTCTCTAAAACACTCGGATTAAGTTAATTTTGGTGGCCTTGGAAATGTAAGAGAAAGATCTAGAACTTTCTGTGAAATAGGCCAGACCAAAAAAGTTGTTATCACCTCGTAAAACGGGCCTAAATATCGGGTTGTCATTTTAGCTAAATGAAATGCACATTTTGTAATATAAACTTTAAGTCTAGCCCAAAGAAGTGACATGGGACTAAAAATGAGATATACTCATAACATTTTATGACATCCTAACCTTAGGTAGACAAGCACATTGCTTTTTGACTCGGGATTTGACGGTTTTAGGAAATGAAGACGATTTTTAACCCGGACTCCAAATGTACTCTAATTAATGCCAAAACGACCGTAATGACACCTAGATGACAACCAAGGGGTAGACACAAGTGTACGAGTTACCTTTTATTAACCGATTTACAAAACGTATGCTAAACACGCGGCCCAATCATCACTGGGTGTTTGGCGGGAGGTGCAGAAACGAGGTGTCTATAGATCCCCTACTTTGACTGAGGCTTGGACAAGGCGAAAGTCAAAATATAGCCCTTAGGTCAATCGAAGATTACAACCTGAAGACTATGGCGACGCAAGGCGGCTCAAGGGGTCTGAGCCAAGGACCTGTCGTCCAGAACATTTTAGAGTCTGTCGACTTTCGGGGAGGGTCGTTTAAAGTCCATTGGACTACGTAAGGAAGCTCGCCTGCCATAAGAAGAAATCATACCCGAGACTTCTTTCCCGAGATGTTTTCGGAGTTGCGTAGGAGCTGAGGGTAAGACCTAAAATATATGTAAGGATTGTGCTAGGGTGTGGGGCCCTAAAGAAAAACATTGATGGGAAGGAGGCCAAATATAAGTTCAACCTAAGGGGTAACCAAGGTTTGGGTGTAGGAACTCTAAGAAAAAGTGATCCTAAAGGATTATGATCCTAAGGGTAGAAGTGTATGAACTCTAGGGAAGTTGGGGTGTAGTTGGGGTGTATGAACCTAAAAGACTGGCTTATGAACCTAAAAGGAGATGGGATACTAAGGGTGTATGAACATAAGAGACTTGTTTACGAACCTAAAAGGAGATGGGATCCTAAGGGTTAGTTTAGGAGCTATATGGATATTAATTTTGATTTCGGATACATGCATCCAAGCTTTCTATGGTATGGGAACTTCAAAAGGATTTATGGGTTTATGATCCTAAAGACATTTGGTATGAAAGCTTTTAGGTTTACAAACCTAAGGGAAGTTATTTTGGGATCTAAGAATCTAGGGGCAAGACTCCTAACTTTGGGTTTACGAACCTAAGGAAGGAGGCTCTGGTTTCGGAATTTCTGGAGAACGACACCTTTGCTGAACTCCGTGAGGAAACAATAATATTGAAGGTAGAAGAACGTTGGTAGAAACTGTTGGGAAATGTGTCCTCAACAATAGTGCGATCACATGATTTAAATATCATTATTAAATCTCATTTTAAAGAATACAATTGGGAAGTAATTTTGTTACTGTCAACTGGTCAACATATATCGGTAATGATTGGTCGACTAGAGTTTGACATTCTTTGTCGTGTGACGGTGGTGATCATTGACCCCTAGGTCATACCTAAAGGGCAATACACTTAATTGATTATTTAATTAATCGTATAATGTTACGAGTTAATTAAATTACTTGAAAAATTAACGGACGATTTTGGAAGTAAAATTTTCGTATCAAATTGAAATGTGATTAAATGAGATACGGTCTGAGTAATCAAATTATTACTCGGATGAAATTATTGTTTAAAGAAACAATTGGATTTGAATGAATTATTATAAATGCGATTTATAAACGGTAAAATATTTTGGCACAAGTAATTATGAAATTACTAAAGTCGATTTTTGTATGTGACGTATTTTTATTAATACGTTGATTTTTAACATGTTAAAAATTACATAACAAATTTATGTCACACATGACATGTGACATGTTGACATTTGACAAAAAATAATATGGACTCCATATTAACATATGTGCCGAAATTGGGAGGATATTTGAACAAATATTGTGTTTGTTTAAATTAATGGGAAACATAATGATGATTACTCATATATAGGCTTGCATACCTAATGCTTTTTGTGTAAGAGCACAAAGGCCATGCATAGGCCATTTTCCCTCACCCTACCCGGTTCTCCCTTGGAAAGAACAAGGGTTCTTTTCTTATTTTTCTATTATGCACTATATGGATTAGTGTGTGGAAAAATTTATTCATTCATTCTTATCACAAATTATTTTAGTGTGACAAAAATAATCACTCTTCCTCTCCTACTCTCTCAACCGGTTTTGAGAGCTCAAAACCAAATATTTTTGGTTCAATTTTTCTACAAAATTAATATCACACTAGTATTTGTAATGTTAATTTAATTAAGAGGAAGCCTTGGGTATAATACATAGGGAGAGATCTTACACTTAGATCTTTGTTCTTCCATTGGAAAAGCTCAAGAACAAGAAGAGAAAGGAGATCTCTCTTGTGCCCATAATACCGAAATCATCAATGTAAGGATATGATTTCTCCTCTATTTTATTATATTGTTTGCATGCATAAGATCCGTTTTAATTTATGACAAATTAATTAGACATATATGAGTATGTTAAATATGTATATAGATCTACATTTCCTTCAATCGGTATCAAGAGCCACGGTTGTTTGCATGCAAATTGGTTAAAAGTTTTTCCGAGTTATATGAATAACAAAATAAAACTTGTAAAATTTGTGTTATTATGATATATCACGAAATAATTACATGCATGTTAATATTTCTGGTCCTAAAGTGTTTTAGGATTTTTTGGTTAATTTTTCGGATTTTTATTGTTCATATTTAATAATAATGACATTTAAATGTGATTTTATGAGTAAAAATGTCATTTTTGGTCGAAAATTAGCTATACTTCGAATTTTAAGTTGGTTTTTGGATATGTTGTTACATATATTATTTTGAGATAACCTGTAAATTTTCATAATTTTTGCACTTGTTATGCTCGAAAAATGAATTTTTCATTATTAAATGCGGATTTAAGAGAAAAATAGGTTAATATGAGTTAAATTTCGAATCTGGTCATAGTAAATTAATATGTTGTCACATGCAATTTTACAAGATGTGTGTAAAAAAATTGGCTATAAAGAAGTCTTTTAGCATGATTTATGAATTTTTGAAGAAAAATGACATAAATAGTGACATTATTAGTGAAAATTAATAAAATATATTCTATGACTTAGGAAAAACGTCTAATGTTGCATTTTATTGTATTTTTCAGATCTAAAATTGAAAAGTTAATGAAAATAATTTTTCCATGTTTTTATGATTATTTTATTAAATATCGATAAACCGCAACATTGTTTTTCCGGAAAATTTTCGAAATTTTTTAACCTAAGATTTTGAACATTATGAGTGTCATGGAATTTTTCCAGAATGTTCATGAATTTAAATTTCAAATTTTGAATTTATTTGGAATTTTTGGATTTATTTGAAGTTTAATAGCTTATTTTTGTAATTTTGGTCCATTTATGAACAATTTTGTAAATAAAAGTTAATTATGGTCAAAATAATTAGTGAAGACTATATTTTGAGTCCTAAGAGGTTAGGGTAATTAACTCATGCATAAATATGAGTTTATGTATTATTGTGATTATAAAATGTTGAAATCACGCAAATCCGTAAAAACCGAGTAATATACGATATTGGCTAATTAAAAGGCGATTTAGCATAAAATTGAGCATGTTCATACATATTATAATGCTGCATTTTTCTTTATGATTGTCATAATTTTAATTTATGTAATTTTGAATTATGTAATTTACTTAGTATGGCCTTAGATTTTAATTGGTATTTCCGAAATGTATGGGAATATCGATTCGGTTGTAATTTTTATTGTGATCTCGTATCACCGTTTTGTAATTTAATAGATTTAATTTTATTTTAGTTACAAATGTATAATAGGAAATTATGTAATTTATTATGTAATTTTATTCATTAGGAGTTCCAAAAGACGGATTACTTCAAGAATGGCGTTACATAAAGACGGTGTTACCTCGAGATGTGTGCCACAACCGAAGTTCAAGGGACCAATGGAGTTGGTTTCCGAATATGTAATAGATTAATAGTTTTCTATTTTAGGAAGGCCATACTAGGATTTATTTATCTTTATGCTTGCATTTTATTTTATGTCACATGCATCGCTAAATCGCCATAACTAAAACATGCATCCTTATTTTATCGAGTTTATCGACCGTGTCAAATATAATTATCGTAGTTCACCGCTTTAGTTCACTTAAAACGTGATAGATAATAATTTGACATGACCTCTCGCTAAAACAATCAATTGAGACATAGCCTTACCAAATAGTAGAAACCATGAAAACCTATTTCGCGAGGGAGTGCACTCGGCCACACCGGGGTACAAACCTTGTTACGTAGGGGAAGTGGGTGATGAATGTTTATCCACCGAGTTCATGTTAATGAGGGGTATTTCGGCACACCGTGCCCTAAATTGATATGGGTTTGGATTATGGACACATTTATTCGAAATTTGGGTTGTACTCAACGAAAGTATTCACGACGTATTTCCGGATGTGTTTCGGGCTAGAGATGAATATTAATGTAAATATCATCGACCAAGAGTTCTAAAAGTAGAATCGATTAAAGAGTTAATCTACCGAGTTATATTGATGAGGGGTATTTCGGCACACCGTGCCCCAAGTTGATATGAATTTGGGTCTTGGAATCATTTATCTAGTTGGGTAGAGGTCACTAGAAAAATGCATAAAACTTGTTATCTACAAGTATTATTAAAACGATAAATGTTAAGTTTTCCACTATTCCGTTATCATTTTGTTCTATTTCTTTACCACGATTCATATACGATATCATTTCGATTTTTCAAAATCTCCATTAAAACATCGTAACTAGAGACAAAATTTGAATTTTCTTCTAAAGACCTCGAATTAACCATTGCTAAGGATCTCTTGTAAAGAGTATAGATTAAAGTTATCTATTATCAAACAGGTTTTTGATTCTGGACTAACACATCTACTTACAATGGATTGTTTTTCATGTACTTAAAAGAATTAAGTACCTTGAAATGATTGTTTTGGTAATTAGTTTTGTCAGAATTCGTAATTGACCAAAATAACGCAACCACCTCAATGAAAGTTTTTAAGACTAAAACAAACAAATGAAGAGTGTTCTTCATGAATTCAATTTTGCTTCTCAAAGCAAAGACTCATTGAAATGAGTGGGAGCATTCTCTTAAACCGTTAAGATGAGAACGAGGTTCAAGAAGTAAAGATTATAATGGAATTGATACAAGGTAATGTTAAAAGTAAAGTTGTTGAGAATGACGATACTAAACCTATCAATCCCGACCGATAAAGTTTCCATTGTGTCAAATATTGGACACGAGAAAGGAAACTACCCCAAATTTTTGAAGAATCAACTAGTTAGTTGTGGGACATCTAATGGGATCTTCTTCTTTAAATGTTTATTTGATTAAACATAAATTTTGCTAGTACCACTTCGTCAATATTAGAAACCAGTGGTGGTTTTCATCATTATGTTTGATACATAGGATGATTAGAATATGACGACTAGCAACAATGAAGTCGAGAGATAGAGTCATTGTGTACTAAATCTAGTTTTTGGGTTTGGAGTTGTACTTAATTGTGACTATTAAGTACAAAAACTCTAAATAAGAATACAAACTTGTTAAGATACAAAGAAGGTTTCAATTTTTGTGACCCTATACACCACGATTTGATGTATGGCTAGCCCATTATCAAGGTGATAATATTCTAAACCAAACTAGAATGATATATCATGAAGATGATGCAAGACTCAAATTGGCAACCCAAGATTAAACCTTAAATTTTGGAATGATGAACGCAAAGAGTTATCGAGTACTCTTGAAACCATTAGATTGTCAATGGTATATGCGTATCTTGTATTCAAAGCAAGATGTCTCGTGCCTTTTGGTTGAAAAGGAGATCGAGGTTGTAAATCATTGATCCAAAATAGGTTGATCATTTTCTTTTACCAACAATTTAAGTTGATAAGGTAAATAGAGAAATCTTTGAAGAAGTTCAAAGAATTGGGGAATCACGATTTAGTCGTGATGGGATTATCAAAGTGAAGACTTTGATATAAGCCAAAGGAAATGTGATATAGTATCACAAGTTAATCTCTCTTAGCACGCATTATGGAGTAATGTGTGGTTGGATAAGAAATCAAACGCTATTCGATATGGTTTGGACTTCAATCAAGTTACTTTGAGTTACTTGATCCTTTTGGGGATTTTATCATTTTTGTCTAAACTATTTTTCCACTAAATAGAATCATATGAGATATGAAATGGTAAAGGTACCATGTTTGTAAGTTTTCACAAGAAACAAATGCTCATTTTTCCCTTGCAATTATCACGAGCACGACAGGTTTGCGGCTCATGAAGCTGTCTTTCTAAAATACAAGTTTATTTCTAGAAGACAGAGTGGGAGAAATTATTCAAGAGCCACAAAGAATGTTGTGTCGCAAGAAACTGGTCTTTCTTGGCTACATGAGACGTTTTGTGTAAGACATTGTTTCTTCAAAACCTAGGAGGTTAAATTCGTCACTTGTTAAAAATGATGAATTCATGCTACTTTTAAGAAAGTAAAGAGCTTATAACTTACAAAAGAAATTGGTTGATTCAAGTCTAGATGAACATATGACTTACATAAGAGTGTTTAAAGTCACAACTCAATACAAGGCTTAGAGCCATGAAAATCCGAAACGAAAAGGCTTGATTAGTGACAAAGGGTTTTGCACTAATAAAGAGATATTTCAAAGCAAGATTGGTTGCAAAGGGTTTTGCACTAATTGAAATACTTAAGTCTATTTGGATCTTCTTAAGGATTGTGTTTCATTATGAGGTTATGAAATACGTAGCAAGTGAATCTAAAACCCGCTTCTTCAATAGAAGGAATGTATTCAATACATGTCATGAGTTTATTAGATTCTTGCAATCCTAAGATAATGTGAAACTTAAGAGATGGTCTTAAGTAGGACATCAATGAGTTAGAATCAATGTTTTGATCATGTTATAAAACTTTTCTCGATAAGTCGAGAAGTTGTGTTTATACATGGAGTTTAGTGGGAGTTACGGAAATGTTTATTAGTCTTATATGTGAATAACATATTAATCATCGAGAATGATTTAAGACTTTTGGAGTATTATAATACATCTTGAATATCCGGATTTATGAAGATAAATCCACATGATATCAGCGTCAGTAAGAAGTCTTATGTTGATAAGATTCATGACTAGTTCAATTAAATTGAACATATTTGATTGATTCCATTTGCTTCCGCTGCCGGATCAATTAAATAAGTAATGATGTATAGCACTTCATATACTTTGAGTATGATGAATTGTTTCAAAATCGAATTTAAGTAATCTTTGCCAAGTAAGCCATAAAGATTACCCTTAAGTGCATGCAGAAGCATTAAGGAAGTAAAGCAAAGTGTTTATGATGCAATTTTGTGTAAGGGTGTTACACAAGTGACAATTGACAATTGAGATTGCGCATGGTTTCCGACAAGACCATAATCAAAACACATCATGATGGTTAAGATACCATTGTGGCTATGATAATTAAGAAGTAGATTTTCTAGAATCGTTCTAGGCAATAAAGAACAATGAGAGATATTTATAACGGAAATTGAGTACATTTGCAATCATGAGATGTGCAAGAGGATGAGTCCCGCACACTGTGAAAACAGTGGGAGCTATTCTTAGGCTAGAGGACCTATGTCTTGATTGGATCTCGACACGTACTCAGAAAGTTTTGTAATGCAAATGTATACATTACAAAGGAAAACGAGTATGTAGTAAGGTTGAGTAAGGTACAAGAAATTGATAAAACCTACTAACCAAAGCCTTCTCAAAGACTAAACATGATGAGTCATGTCATTTCAATTGAATTGAAATGAACAACTACGTACAAGATCAAATTAGATTATAGAACATGAAATAGTAATCAAGCATTGATTATTCATGTGTGATAATCGCATTTGTCGTTCGAGTTTTACTTTAAAACTCTTTTATTATACTTTGTTACATCCAAACGGGTTGTGGAGACAATTGAACCCCGTTAAAGTGAACACGGATTAACATTGTATTCGCCCATAGTCACTTGTATGAGGTGACGTCTCGAAGTGACTAGAGTGTGATGCGATTGATGGCAAGTTCAAGTGCCATACAGTCATGAGAGATGACTAGTCGATCACATAGGCAGATGTTAGGAACACCTTGTCGGGCCTTATGACCGCTTATAGAGTTCTGGCAAATTTATATAGCCTGGTCGTGGCGAGAGCTGCTATAGTATTCTAATGGGTCGATTCTTTTGACTAAAGACTATTCACCTAAGATGGCTCGATTTGATTAACTTTGATTTGTGTTACTACGACCTTCGTAAATGGGGTCAAATGGGCATATTTTGGGTTATGATGGCTGTGGCTAGTCGAAGGGAATGAGTGCGATAGGAATTGTCCATCCCCTTGTCAGGGTTAAAACAATATCTCAGGGCCACTCGAGGAGTAATGAACTGGAAATGCGTGGCCACGCTCGGAAGGTATCCAGAGTGGATAAATCCGGTCAATCAGTTATTCTCCAGATCGAGGAAACCACTCTCGATATGATCACTTGCAAGTACGACCTGAAAGACACCTTGCATTGAGTGGGAGATAGTAATAGGACAAGAGAATTGGTGACGCACACTTGTCGAGGACAAGTGGGAGATTGTTGGGAAATGTGTCCTCAACAATAGTGCGATCACATGATTTAAATATCATTATTAAATCTCATTTTAAAGAATACAATTGGGAAGTAATTTTGTTACTGTCAACTGGTCAACATATATCGGTAATGATTGGCTGACTAGAGTTTGACATTACTGTCGTGTGACGGTGGTGATCAGTTGACCCCCTAGGTCATACCTAAAGGGCAATACACTTAATTGATTATTTAATTAATCGTATAATGTTACGAGTTAATTAAATTACTTGAAAAATTAACGGACGATTTTGGAAGTAAAATTTTCGTATCAAATTGAAATGTGATTAAATGAGATACGGTCTGAGTAATCAAATTATTACTCGGATGAAATTATTGTTTAAAGAAACAATTGGATTTGAATGAATTATTATAAATGCGATTTATAAACGGTAAAATATTTTGGCACAAGTAATTATGAAATTACTAAAGTCGATTTTTGTATGTGACGTATTTTTATTAATACGTTGATTTTTAACATGTTAAAAATTACATAACAAATTTATGTCACACATGACATGTGACATGTTGACATTTGACAAAAAATAATATGGACTCCATATTAACATATGTGCCGAAATTGGGAGGATATTTGAACAAATATTGTGTTTGTTTAAATTAATGGGAAACATAATGATGATTACTCATATATAGGCTTGCATACCTAATGCTTTTTGTGTAAGAGCACAAAGGCCATGCATAGGCCATTTTCCCTCACCCTACCCGGTTCTCCCTTGGAAAGAACAAGGGTTCTTTTCTTATTTTTCTATTATGCACTATATGGATTAGTGTGTGGAAAAATTTATTCATTCATTCTTATCACAAATTATTTTAGTGTGACAAAAATAATCACTCTTCCTCTCCTACTCTCTCAACCGGTTTTGAGAGCTCAAAACCAAATATTTTTGGTTCAATTTTTCTACAAAATTAATATCACACTAGTATTTGTAATGTTAATTTAATTAAGAGGAAGCCTTGGGTATAATACATAGGGAGAGATCTTACACTTAGATCTTTGTTCTTCCATTGGAAAAGCTCAAGAACAAGAAGAGAAAGGAGATCTCTCTTGTGCCCATAATACCGAAATCATCAATGTAAGGATATGATTTCTCCTCTATTTTATTATATTGTTTGCATGCATAAGATCCGTTTTAATTTATGACAAATTAATTAGACATATATGAGTATGTTAAATATGTATATAGATCTACATTTCCTTCAGAAACTGCTGGGGAATCTGCTTGCGTCGGTCTCAAGCGAACTCTGGCAAAAACTTGAGGTTCAATCTGCTTGCGTCGGTCACAAGCGAATCGTGCTTTCCGAGAAATACGTGGGTTGTAAGCGGCAATGAAATCTCGCTGGGGAACACATTGACGATTAGGAACATCTTGATCGTTATGGAGGAAACCTTGAGCACCACTTGCGAAACTGCTCGGGAATATCTTGACTGCCGCTGGGGAGAATAAAGACTTGGGCGAAGCCCCCAGTAGGAGCGAGCTATGCTTCTTATACTCACTTGCATAGTTAGTAGCCACACAAACAATTTAACACAAAAAATAGCACATGAGGAAAGAATAAGTACGTGAATCTTGAATGAGGAAGGAAACACACAAGTTTTGAAAGCTCTGTTCTTCATGAAATTTGTTACTTGTAATGCGTTATGCATATCCAATGGGCTTTAGATGCATGACTTGACACGACATCAACTCACTAGGACGTAAGACGATAGACTGACGCAATGCTAAATTAGATTTGACGCGACACAAGGATGAATTTGACAGACTTTGCTTAAGTATGCGCAACCCCTAACCAAGTGTGGGTGACAATGCGTATCAGTTCCAAAGGTAGAAGAATTGCAAGAATGATGATGGCATATAAAGGCAAGGCATGAGCCATGGATCAGTTGTCTACTTTGGACATATTTTGACATCGTCTTGCGCAACGAGACTCCTCTTGAGGCACGATAACTTCGAGAATTGATCTAAGACCTTGCCATTGTCCAGACCAAACACTAGTTTGACTTAAAATAAGAGAGGAATAAAGGAAGGATGACATCTCGGAAGAGAAGCCCCCAGGATGAGAAGATGACTCTGGAATTTGGTAAAAATGAGACTGGGCGACAAAAAGGAGCCCCCAGTAAAGAGGTATAGATGGAAATTGTGGTTGGAAGGTTGAAATTGAGGTTGAAAGTTGATGGTTGAGGTGGTTAATAATTGAGGTTGAAAGTTAAAAGTGGGGATGGTTGAGGTGGTTGATAATTGAGGTTGAAAGTTAAAAGTGGGGATGGTTGTGTCCTTGAGGACTGCCTACGTATTCATATGAATTGAAATCAAGCCAGATCGTAGTTCTGAGTGTGTGCCTAAGCTATGTTGTCAGAGCCTTAAAGTGCATGGGTCACGAGAGTATATTCCTTTGGTGACTCGAAGAATCGATTTGAGATAACTCCCTCTGATCATACACCAAAGAGGTATAACTAATTTTGTAAAAAATTTCCTTGCCGTGTGAGCACACTCGAAAGTGGACCCTAAGGATGGATATGGGTTCGTCCCGTCCTAGGTATCAAAGTATCTGAAGACTCCGTGTCTAGGTCAAGGTGAAACTTAATTGGATATTTGGAATATGGGGCTCGGAAATAAGAGGCTTTGATGAACAAATCTCTGGAGCTTTGATTTTGTGGAGTTGAGGCTCGATGGGATTATGGCTTGTAATATGGCTTGGAAATGGAGTCTAAGGCTTGATGTAGCCTGAGCACATAAAGGTAGGTTAATTGATGCGGGATCAAGTTTCCATATCTTGGCCCTAAAGAATGGGTATACTTGACGAGCTTGAGAGGATTCTCAAAATTCCTAACTATCTCCCTATAACAGTCTTGAGAAGGACTTAGGGCGTGTGATGTGTGAAAGGCTAAGTGAGGGTGCTAGCTGACCATCTTTACCGATGTCTTGATTCTACCCTGTAACTTGATTCTGTATAAACTCCAGCAGTATTCCGTTCAGCATTTGATTTCATACTCGTTCTTAATTCAGACTCATATTCTTGGTCTAAAATATATCTCGACTTTTTGCCCACATTCTTGATCCAGGTTTTTGAAGATAACTTTGACTTTGGATATTGATATTGACTTGCTTTGTTGAGCCTTATTCTTTTGACTCTTTTGTCTTGGATTACGGGCATAATCGCGGCCTTGGATATTGGCACCCGTTTCTCTTGTTTGAACCTTTGTCTTTGATCTTGGCTCGTATCGTCTTGGATTTGCTTGCTACCATGGATTTGGGTCAGACTAGCACCTTTGGTGTAAAACGGGTTGGTCTTTAGTAACACGGGTTGTTTATTATGGGGAATGAGCTTGTCTTGCGTCATGGATCGTTAACAAGGGAGATGGTCTGGATTCGTCCTAGAATCTCTTGAGATAGGCTCGTCCTAAACTAGGGTATGGTGAGGTTTCTGTTGCCAGACATGGAATAGGTAAAAAAATGGACACGGAGTTTCGGGTCCTCTACAACTTGGAATGGAACATCATTTAAGTGTACTAACATCGACTTGCCATGTGTTGTTCTTTTTAAAATGTCTCAAATTAATTCTTGTTGTCACAGGAGAAGGGTAAAGGAAGAGATAGGATAGAATATGTGGATTGAAAAGTGTACTTTTATTGAAATGAATAATAAATGTATAGACTCGAGAAGACAAGTGACTCGTGGGACAGCCCCCAGGTTGTCACTAGGAATGGAAATGGACACGAAGAAAGACACTAGAAAAATTATGGGAAAGAAGGCCTAAGACTCGGTCATAGACTTTGATTCGATCCTAAATCTAGACTCTTAATCATCATTGTTATCTTCGGGGAATCCTCTTTCAGCATCTGGTAGCTTGACTGTCCGATCTTGATCATTGAGCGATTTGAGCACCCTGTTCTCGTTGTTTGGGGTACTAAAAGGGTAAAGGACCAAGAGACCTTCCTGTCTTTGAAGAGTAAGACGCCCATGAGGGTCATTCTTTTCTCTTAATGGACCGAGGGTCGATAAAGATATCTTGCCGCGATTGAGCATATAGTGGATGGTATATTTGAGTTTGGAACATGTTACAGTGTCATGTCCATTACCCCTACGGAATAAACAATATTGAGAACCGTCTCAGAAGCGACCTCTCCTCTCGCACTAGGGATCTTGGGGGTGACCGATTGGCTAGACTAGTCCTTTAGCAAAGAGTCTTTCAAAGGCGATCGTATAAGACATGCCTAAACTGGAGAATGACCTTGGAGGTGGAGTTCCTCTTTCTGGTGAAGGTTCTATAACCTTTACGTCGGTAATGTGGATTGTTTGATTGTTGGGTGTAGATATGGATGCTGAACCTCTTTGGATGATTTCATCGATACGAACAATCTCTGCTGATAAGTTTTCGACGGTCTTGATGCCACATTTCAAAAGAGAGGTGTAAACTGGGTGTAGACAGTCAATAACGTCTTCAACCAATATTGCCTCCTTTGATTGGTCGGGTATTTGTGAGTCTGTTTTCCTTCTTTTAACCAAATAATTGGTGGGTCGTTCATCTTCTTGATCATCCGCGATGTTGAACTCCCTATAAGGTCGCTTAGTTTCTGTATCCGAACTAGTTAGGAGCGAGACAGAAATCCTACCATCCTCAATCCCATCTTGTATGACATGCTTGAGTTTACAACAATTTTTGGTATCATGCCCCCTACCCCTATTGTATTGACAATACGAATTGCTATCCCAAAATTTAGATTTCTTTTCTAGGTCTGGGCTAGGCCCTATTGATTAAAGAAGACCTAGAGAGGATAATTTGTTCAAGGCTAGGGCATATGGTATGCCTAGTGTTGGATCATATAGGTATATGATTAAGTTTTGATAATGACAAGTGTGTGCCTCGTATTATATATACTTTTGCTTGTAATCGTTTGTTTAGTCTTTATTAGATTGACTTAAAGTTTACAAGTTTAGCAAGTAATGTTATAGCAACCTTGGCTATAACATTGAAGATTTGTGAAGCATCATTCAAGTGATGTTATAGCAGCTTGAGCTATAACATTAAAAGATTCTTAAAGCGTCATACTAACTGTAACAAGTTTCAAGTATGATGATCACTCAAGCAAAGGACTCGATCAAGTCTATAACAAAGCTCAAGATTAGTTAGTGTAGGACGTCATCTAATAACGGTACTTTAAGAAGTAAATATTGGGAAGGTAATGTTATAGCTATTTCACCTATAACTTTACTTACCAAGCTTAAGGTTATAGTTGCTTTTACTATAACTTTGAGTAGCAATTTTATGGCACGATTTTAATCGTTTTAAAATCATTTTCAAAAGATAAAATTATTCAAATGTGTTTCAAAATCATGTGTGTATATGATAGAGATGAAATATGGGTTGTTATAATGAATAATTTACATTTCCATATTGGTTAGTAAAACGGCTTATGAGTCGTCATGCTACCTAGGGTTTGCTAAATTATTTGACCTAACCCTAATCCAAGAAGTGGATTTTAAACCTAGCTGGACACGGCCTAGGGTTTCGGCCGCACGGTCTTGAGCCGTTTTGGTTTCGTGAGTCCTCTAGTGCAAGTAACCTATCTAATTAAATCTAATAGTATTTTTACAAGATATTTTCATATCTTAAATATATATTTGATTTAATTTGTTTACTTATCCGAAAATCATAGAGATTAAATTAAGGTAAGATAAGATTTACTTTTATTTTATTTACTTAATTTAAATTATCTTATGGATTAAATTAAGGAAGAGATAAGATTTATTTCTTGCGAAATAATCTACCTTTCTCACGGCACCTATTAGGGTTTCGATCCAAACCCTAATCTTCCTCTCTACTATAAATACACATGATGGTTTTTCATTTAAAATAAGCTTTTCGAAATATATAATTCCTTGCAAACAAATTGAGTTTATTTCAAGTATTTTCATCGTTTTGCATTTGAAAATCTTTACGAAAAGTCATGCCCTTTAATTTGCATATTATTCTTAAGGTTACGTTATAAGATAATAGTACTTCATATTGTTTCTTACTCGTTCAATTGTGTGAACACTTAGAAGAACAATCAAGTGCTTTCTTAGTAACTTAAGATAGTCAAAATCGAATATCTAGTGATATTCAAACTGAGTTATAACTAGAGTTAGTTATACGAGTTGGGTTGATAATTTTGTAATCCGGAGAAAGGTACTAAAATTATTAATCGAGAATAGTGGACGTATGCTTCAACGTGTGAAGCTGAACCACTTCAAAACCGTGTGTCTTTGCAGTTTTCGTTTTTGTTCGTTTCATTACGTTCTTAATCACTTAATTGATTAGTTAAAGTTTATTAAATAAACTTTAAGTAATTAATTACTTTTATATAAAATAAAAAGTGAGCATAAGTTTTTAAATACTCAATTCACCCCTCCTCTCGAGTATTTCGACTGTGATAGACTTTTCACCTAGACTTGTGAATGACCTGGGAAAGTTGTTAGGTTTCTTTGACGAAGGCTCCATGATGTTGCCTTTGTTGATTTTGATTTCTGGATGAGACGAACTAGAGATAAGTTGCTCAGTTGTTGGGTTCTTCTTAGGACTGTGAGGTTGAGGGTTTATCTGGACCCTTTTCATCTTGAGAGGTTGGGCCTCAAGCTTCTTACCCATTTCAGCAAACTGGTTCTCCATGTTGGAAAGCCGATAGTTTAGGTTATCAATGACTCCTTCTAACTTGGAAAGTTTATTGTTGAAGCCAATGGAAAGCATGAGCATTCCACTTTGGATATCGTCTTCCTCAAGCACGTTGATCTCTTCGTCGTCACTAGGATCGAGGAGATGAGAATAGTCTAGGGATGATTTTCATCATGTTTAGTGCTGCTAGACCCAAGAGGGTTGATCCTCTCGAATTGCTCGACAGAAGGTGGCACTGGAAGCTTGCCCTCTTCAATCATATCTTAGATGGTGTGTTTCAAGAGAAAAAAACTCTTCAATATCATGGCCTCTACCTTGGTGATATAGTCAGTATTTGTTGCCCTTACAGAGGTTCACCTGCTTCTCTAAAGGTGGATCCGGAGTCGGACCTATTGGATGTAGCTTACCTTGGGCAGAGAGTCTCTTCAAAGCATCAGCATAAGACATGCCTAAATCAGAAACCACCCTTTGATACCTCCCAGCTTTTCTTTTGGTTGTTTTCGGCTTTCTAAGATGACAGTTATTGCAAGAGGTAAGCTTTGGACGACCTAGACTAGAGGTTTCTCTAGGTGGCTTGTTCTTTTCCACCATCCCATTTTCAAGGGTGAGGACGAGAATGCTCAAATTTTCCACTGCAGCTTGAACTCATAGGACCATGGCATAAATGTTTGGGAGAGACACGGTGCTTGTGGCTTTAACTGCTCTGTAACTTTGTTGACTGGCGGAACTTGTTGGATTCCTACTCGACAGAAATGACGCGCATTACAACTCGATTCGACATGGGACCACGCATACTAAGGCAATAAGCAACGAACACAGGAAGGGACAAGTAATCACGAGGATAAGACAACAAATCTAGACTTGACTTGTGAATTCGTGAAATGTCGTGAGCGACTTCTCGTGTTTGAATTCACGGTGCTTGACTTCAATTTTAGACTCGAGTGTTGACTTTGACGGAGTGACCCTTATATGGTTGACCTTATTGACGGGATTGATGACACGTGTTGATTCTAGACTCGGGTATAAGTGTAGATACCCGAGGTGTGCTTATAGGTGTTAGGAAGACGGCTGCAATTTAGACTCAAATGTGAGGCCCATTGAGACTCGTGTGTTAAGCCTCGGGATGTGTCATTAGGGAGGTTTTGAAAACATGTCTTTGAAAGAAAAATGGATTTTAAAGGTGAGCCCCATTAAGTCTTTTGTGTACGACTCGGGCACGTGTGACACGAGGTGTCAAAAATATTTAGATCCTAACTGAATTGGGGTATGGGGTCCAAAATGACGGCGTGACACCTTAGGACTGGACTTGAATTTGAAAAGACCCAAAATGTAAAGGAAGACGGGTTTATGACTCGACAGAGTTCCGACTAGGACATAGTCGGTTTGAATTTTGACTCTAACTTAGCCCAATTGAATTTACATATTTACATTTACGTGGTTTGAAAATATTTTGGTTTAAAACGTTTTTTGGATTTTTTTTAGGACTTTTTACGTTTTTTTTATTCTGTTTTGAGAATTTATAAATGATTTTATTTAGGGAAAATTTAATAATTGACTTGAACTTTGAAAATGGAATTTTACAGAAAGTGATTTTTGAAAGAAAATGGATTTTACATTTATAGAAAATTGGACATTATTTAATTTACAAAATGGATTTTTGAAAAGGTTTTTTTTTTTCTTTGTTGGAAATTTAAAATTTGAAAATCAGAAAATTTAGCATTATTTGGTTTGCAAATGGGACATTTGAAAGTTTGAAAATGAATCTTATTTACACAATAATTTTAACATTATTTTGTTTATAAATGAGGAATTTAGACACGTGATTGATTTGGAAAACACACACATACAAACAGGTATTATAACAGTATGCTGAGTGCATTTAAAAGGTATTGGCTTAAAAGGTGGGTTGCCATACCAAGCTATCATACCATGTTCTGTGGAGAGGTGCGTGCCAAACATGAGTCGGGTCGGTTCCTAGTCCATTCGCACGAGTAGTGAAATCTCATGATATAAACATGAGTAAGCATCGTGGTATGGTTGACGTCAATCGCTATCCATCTTTAGATGCAAATAAAAACTTGCACCGTCCAGACGAGACGATTGGTCGAATGGGTTGGCTTAAGCCTAGGAAGGCTAGCTAAAACGACCTAAGAAGGTCGAGTAATGAAAACTGACAATTGTCTCATATAAACTATTCCCTAACCTTGTTCAAGTTTCACCCTAGGTAACACCAGAGTTAGTCTAAGTATATCATCCCCAGCGGATTCGCCAAAGTGTGGACACAGCCACCCGCGCCGCGCGCACCCGCGCGTTGATTTTGAGGCGGCGACACTTCTCCCACGTAACTCTGGCGCGAGGCCGAGGCATGTCATTGGCCGTTACCAATTTGAAAGACATTGAAACTGGTGAAAGGTTTGACAAGCCTGCATTTGTGGAGTCGCCACCAATTTTTATGGAAAATTGGAACCGTTCGAATACTTCGCATCATGTCAAGACACAAAGTAGTGACATGAACACTAAGAAATTCGTTACCCTTACCATTCTATGTCTAGAATGACTCTCGTGATGCCAATGTACACGGATGTTCACAGAGATCTTGAGTAAGGGGTGAGGGTAAGTATTAGGAAGCTCGTTTATTTGAACACCTAATCCCGCCCGCCTCGATAGCGGCCTCTACTAATGATCAGGGAAGTGGTTTATACTCGATATGTTGTCAATTTGTATGCATGCAATGCAACATCCAGTAGGTTAATCCTAGCATGTGAGATTAGACTAAGTCGGTGAACAAACAATTTAGCACTCAATTGGGTCGAAGTTGGAAGTTAGATTAATTACACGTGAATGCCAAGTAAATAAATCTTACAGGATAATAAGTAAAGAACAAACAAATAAATAAATAAGTTACAATTGATAAACTTGAATTTACATCATAAACATGCTCAAAATAATTTGAAAAGAAAAGAAAAAAAAAAGGAAAAGAAAATAGAAGAAATAAGGAAATTAAAAGAAATAGGAAATAAATTTAGGAAAATAAAAAATAAAAATAGAAAATATGAAAAATATGAATTATATGGAAAATAGTCGAATTATAGAAAATATGTCGAATTATGGTGATAATAAGAATAATTGTTAATTAAAATCCTAATTAGAAAAGCTATGTCAAAACGAGAAGAGTTCAGAGGCAGAAGCCATCCCAGAATAGGCGCAACAACAACCGCGTCCTCTGGAATAGGCGCATTACTTGTTGCGACTGTTCTTGAGTTGGGTTCTGACTGTGAAAGTCAGACCCGTGGGTTAGTTATTGTTCGTTGGTTGATTTACGTCGATTATTAGCATACGACTCAAGTAGAAGTGTTTTAATCAGATTATATGCATCTAAGATTGTCGTAAAGTGAAAGGAAAAAACGAATTAAAACGAAGGTTTATAAATTATGGTTATTTACGATGTCGGAATCGATTTATATAAAAGACTTGAATTAAAGACGGTTGAAATAAAAAAGAACAAAGTCTGAAGAATAACAAGAAATATGTACAAAAGAATAATTTCAGGGACTTGATATGAATGAATTGAGTCTCTTAAATCCGGGTTTGAATAAGATGACGAAAATCCGCAAATATTGAATTATAAGGGATTTAAGTCGAAAAAGGTTGAAAAAGTTTTTATGAAATAAATAGAAACTGAAAACAGCAAAAGTTTGAAGAAATAGAGAGGAAAAAAAAACGAAAGATGAAAACACACAGTGGCACGAGGAAGAAGAAGAAGAGCAGCAACGGATAAGCAGCCCCTGGAAGAGGTGCAACAGATGCTGCGACCATTCCAGAAGGCGCATCAGTTGATGCATTTCTTCTCGACGTCATATCGCTGCTGTTTTTATTAAAACGGTTTTAAACTTGACTTTTGAAAACAGTTTGAGCATATTTATGATATAAAATCTTACATTAATTATAATACAGAAATAAAATAAAGAAAATTGGGATTTTACACCCTATGAATTACATGTTAGTGTCGCGAGATTTAACTAAATCGGTTTTTTAGTGGTAACTCGACTCGATCTATGCAAATATGAAAGTGCCCTTGAAAAAGGATTTAGAACAAATTGATTTAATTGATTGTGTAGTGGTCAAATTGGTCGGTCATGCAAACGTGACTAGTACTCAGAATGATCTGAGCTTACGTGGTCGATTGATCAAGCACATAGGCGTCGAAAGGCAATAGCGTGGTCTTAGAATGCAAAGGGAGAAGAGAAGGGCGGACATTCGTGTGAAAAATATGTGAGGCGAAGGCCTCTATTTATACTAATCACGAGGGGTAGGGTTTAGGAAAGGGATATGGAAGGAAAGATCCGGAAAAAACCGACTTAGGTTGAAACACGGAAACTTGGACAAAAAGAAAGCCTTGAGAAAAGGCGCAGTAAGAGATGCGCTCCCCAGAAGGGGCGCATCATTTGGTGCGTCCTTTCTCGGGTAGTATTCTTCTGTGCAAGAAAACGCATTTGACAGCCTGTCGTATTTTAGGCATAACTTTCTCTACAAGACTCGGATTAAATTAATTTCGGTGGCCATGGAAATCTAAGAGAAAGATCTAGAATTTTTTGGGAAATATGACAGACCCAAAAAAGTCGTTATCACCTCGTAAAACAGGCCTAAATGTCGGGTTGTCATTTTAGCTAAATGAAATGCACATTTTGTAATGTAAACTTTAAGTTTAGCCCAAAGAAATGACATGGGACTAAAAATGAGATATACTCATAACATTTTATGACATCCTAACCTTAGGTAGACAAGAACATTGCTTTTTGACTCGGGATTTGATGGTTTTAGGAAATGAAGACGGTTTTTGACCCGGACTCCAAATATACTCTAATTACTGCCAAAACGACCGTAATGACACCACAACCAAGGGGTAGACACAAGTGTACGAGTTACCTTTTATTAACAGATTTTTAAAATGTTATAAAATCGCGACATATGCTAAAAACGCGGCCCAATCGTCACTGGGTGTTTGGCGGGAGGTGCAGAAACGAGGTGTCTACAACCCCGCGTCTACCTCCTTACTGCTCCGTCTATCCCGCGCCATATGCTCACCCCTCCTCCTCAACCACTCACTGAACTCTCACAATAATATCTTTGACCTCGCCTCTACCTCCCTTAAACACCTCACGGTTACGCGCTTCCCAAGTCGCCCAACATCCCACCATCATCAAACCGTACTCCCTCTTATCCATCTCTCGCCAACATCCCTCAACCAATTCTCGAATCCCCACCAGATTTGCTGCCTCCTCCACCACCAAGTTCAACCCCTCCCATACCTCCTTTATCACCCAACAATCTCGAAACAAATGAATACTAGACTCGATTTGGCACTGACACAAAGGACACAAGCCATCCTCGTTACTGACTCGGTTAGATAAATTTACTTTTGTTGCTAGCACGTCATTACACATTTGCCAGAAGAAAAGCTTGATCCAAGGCCACACTTGAACCTTCCACAAATTATTCCATATCCACTTGCTTTGCTCTCAACTCGATGGCTCCGACAAGCTTTGATCCTCCCCCGCTAGATGTCTATATGATGACTTGACCGTATACTCCCCTATCATGCTCCAAATCCAATACCACACATCCTCCCTCCTTTCTCTACTTAAGCGAATGTTCTTCACACTCTCTCGCTCAAAAGGCAGCAAGAAACTCCCCAACTTACCCTCATCCCAGCTATCACCGTCACTATTCAGTAACTCCGCCACCTTTGCTCATTCCCAAAAACACAGTGAAACCACTCTTCACGTCTGCGTACATGGTGATACCGTCGTCAGGTACCAAAAATAAATACCTAAGTACAACTAACATAAGTCAGCGGTAAGTAGGGTCGATCTCCACAGGGAGGCGGTCACTATCGACTTGTTAATTTAGTCCGTCTGAGGTCACAATTGGGGGTTTGAAATATTTGAACTAAACTAAATGAGATTAGAGTAAGAGAAAGGAATAAGAGGGATTAGCAATAGAGAAAGGAAACTAGGATTGTCGGGTTATCAATGAATGTCAGTTAATTGCAGCTAAGGTCGCAGATCGGTCGCATGTGTCAGTCTAAGGGGCAACGAATATCTCCTTCCGGTCTCAATTCGCCCTAAAACACTATTAGCTTAGCTTCCGCCCTCACTAAAGCATCCTATTGTTCACTGCGGGTCTCACCCCTTCCAACCTTCCGGTCTAGGTCAAGGCTTACCAAGGTTAATTGAGCGAAATGCATCGATTAAAGTAGCTGATTACAGTTAATAGCAGTGATTAACAACGCAGACATAACGACAGCGAAAGATCTATAACCTAATTAGCAATTAACAACAATCCATTGACTCCCCTAAACCCTAGTAGGATATTTAGCTAGACATAAATAAGAAAAGAGCAAGAGCAAGGGATAGAAGAATAATAAGTATTAAATAAAGAGAGTAAGGGAAAGAGAAAGTTACAGAATAAGATTCGAAAAATAGAGAGAAAAACAATGTTCCATTGAGAAAGGGAGAAAAGTAACGTATATTGTGATATGTCAAGTGATATGCCGTCTTTCCTATTTATAATAAAGACAATTATTTAATCTAGAAACGAAATAAAACTAAAAAAGCCCGAGCCCAATAGATAACTACTCGATCGAGCCATTTAGAACAACTCGATCGAACAGAATCATAGCAAAAACCTCTCGATCGAGTAGAAAACCTACTCGATCGAGGAACTCCAATTATGCACAATTCGATCGAGCATGGATTTCACTTGATCGAAGTCTTCTGCTATCCAAACTACTCGATCAACCATAAAAACCTTCGATCGAGTGACTTTGACTCAGCCGGCTACTTGTTTCGTTAATTTCAGCATTGACTTGGTGATTTAGCTTCCGAAATCACTTCACGCATCCCGTAACAGCAGTATTTCCCGCTCCATATCCAATCATCCTCTAAATGCAAGCAAAGTGGACGATAAAAGGCTTGATTCCACCACTTTCGGGTCCATTCCTACAAATAAAGCAAAACAAACA
This sequence comes from Silene latifolia, assembly GCF_048544455.1. NCBI lineage: Eukaryota > Viridiplantae > Streptophyta > Magnoliopsida > Caryophyllales > Caryophyllaceae > Silene > Silene latifolia. Next base: position 45,868,322 of record NC_133535.1, on the reverse strand, counting down.
AAAGTAGAATATTCGGGGCATTTCGTAGCATAAAACTACGAGAATAGCATAGAAATATGTGCATAAAGAGGCTTAAAAAGACTATATAAAATGCACGTATCAAATCTACCCAAACCAAACCTTTACTCGTCCTCGAGTAAACTAAATGCAAACTAATGGAACGGAAAAGAAAGCTCAGAGCTAGCTATAAATGCCCACTTAAACCGATTTAATGCAAGCACTAACACTTATAGCGAAAACTGTCAAATGCAAACGAGTTGTGAGATGTTTATAATAAAGCTGAACCGTCGACCTTGCAAGACCTTTAATGATGGACTCTCACGGGTCACTCTTCTCTCATGAAGCAAAGGGTAAGCAATTAAATGTAAGAGAGAAAGAAAATAGTCGCTCACCTAAACTACGACCCACATAAACATGCATGCAACTAATATGATAGACAATTCTAACTACCGTACATACATTCCAACCAATCAATGTCTGTTACAGCCGAGGGCTTACAAAAATATGGTTTAGTGAGGTAATGGGTAAGAAAAGGCAAAACATTTTTGGGAATGTGGAGGTATAGGCGGCCAAGCTAGTACCTGAACAGAACCAAATGGAACATATCCATCTCTAATCCATCAAAATTAAGCACAATGCCCTTCACTTGGCATCAACTCTTACCAAACCGAATAAAATCAACTCCTCAAACGATCAAAATAAAACATAGGAGTAAAAACCAACTTACTCAATCCTTTTTTCATTTTTTTTTCTTCTTCACGTTTTTCCTTTTTTTTTCGTTTTTTTTTTTCTTTTTCATCCTCTTTTTTTCACAAATTACCAACTCCTGATAATAAAATGCAAACCAAACTCGGCACAATAAGCTGTATACCACTAATATACACTAAACTAGTTTGACAAGGCAGGCTTAATTTGGATGTAGTAAAGGGTCAAAAGGCAAATTTGGCTAATGTGGAGTTAAATGGGTAAAAACGAAAGAAAAGGGATATGTAAGCGCCTCCCTGCATGTGACACCAACCACTAACTCGAATGTATGCAGACAAAAAGCAATTGAATTTCATATTCGTGCAAATTAATGAACATGTTATGCAAAGAGTAACTACTCACAATCCTACATGAACTGGTCATAAATGACACCAGTTTATACGGCTCTAATTCCTTAGAATTTATAAATAATTTGCCAAAATTATCAGGTCAAGTCTATTTGTTCAGCTATATTTTAACATTAACTCGTAGATATGCAGAAGACAAAGCTAAAGATATTAATTAATGCAAGGCTTAAGCAAAAAGACAAATTGTAGTGCAATTTCATCATTGAAATCCACCGTTCCGACTCAACCTACATGCAAAAATAAACATGAATTTTTTTTTAATTTTAGAAATTTTTTATTTTTATGAGATTTTGATTTTTATAAAAAATAAACAAGCAATGCATACAGAAATTAAACGTGATAACAAAAATGCAATAAAAACAACATGTAGACAAAGATCTGGATGCATAACCTCCCCAAACCAAACCGTACAATGCCCTCATTATACTCAAAAATAAGGAAAGGAAATGCAAAATAAAAAGGAGAGAGTGGAGATGCGGAAAACTTACAAGAACAACGTAAAGGAGGGACCTCCCCAAACCGACCATGAACATGGGAGGTCGCTAATAGCTGCATAACAGCATCACTAGAAGCAAATCCCAACAAAAGCACTCGATCGAAATGGAACAATGGTCGATCGAGAGAACTTGGCATCTAGGCAGTTCGATCGAGGAAGTAGGGTCCTCGATCGAAAAACCCTCTTTGGCAGGCACTCGATCGAGAAGAAGATATGGTCGATCGAGTGAAATCAACAGAAAAAAAGGGTTCGATCGAGTAAATAAAGTACTCGATCGAGCCATCCACAATAGACACCTGCAAAGACGCAACAGACAGCCCGCTGAACTAACAAAACAAGCTTAACTGTTTCAAGTCTATGGTTTAAAAACCAATTATTACACACACAACGAAAATGTTTGAAAAGACACTAAAAATTAAAACTCCGGGTTGCCTTCCGAACAGCGCTAGTTTCAGACAGGTCCCAGCTCGACTTTCTTTTCTTTCAGTCAGCAAATCCAATTGAGCCCAGTCAAAACAGCTCAAAGCACGCAGCAATCGATCAAATAACTGCGCATGTGCTACACAAAAATGTAAGTAGCACCATAATATAAAAATAAAATAGGAAATTAAAACATGCAAACATTTGACCCTCACGAATTTCCTATGACAGCTCCCGAATTTATCCACAAAGTAATCCTGCCCTCCAGCTACGGGCGGAATATAAAGGCTCAAATTATCCGTTAGTGGAAAATAAGAGAGCTTGGGAGTATTTAAAGATAATCTATGGTACCGTCTCAGTTTAACGAATTTCTGGTGACAAGTATGGTGAAAAATCGTTAAATTATTCGTCTCACCGGGAGGGGGTAGAGCATTAAAATAGAAAACATAAGTCAAATGAGGTATTTTACTATCGAACATAATAAAATTATCATTAACTACCTTAGGTCGGTCGCCCCTAACGTCGGAATCATTGACAAAAGAGTATTTTACCTCTTCCGTGCTAGGAATAATCGCTGACTCGGCTACCTTCTCGTTACCCTCCTTGGTGGGTTCTGTCCCATATATCGCAGCCTTTAGCGCGTCTAGCTCGGCTTTGAAAAGGGGAGATTCACCATAACCATTGTCTTCAGCAAATTCGTCATCCAAAACGGACCCAAGTGATAAATCATTGCTCTCTATGGCCAAAGCAGAGGTGATTACCATTATGGTAATACCCCGTTCCTGCTCCACGACAAAAAAGAAGACAATGCTTGCAGACTTCGGATGATGAGAAGGCCAAGAACCATGATGTGATGCACCACTCTGGTGCTGACCCCCAATCATCAGCCATCCTGTCTATGAGCCACAATGAAAAGGACAAGCCGGCCACGTCGCCGCCTCTCCTCCTCTAGGGAAGCATCCTCCACCACCGCCTCAAATCCGGCAGCCTCTTCGGTCGTCTCTTCCCCTCCAGGATCGTCTTCCTCCTTCAAAGCCTCCACGACGGACCCCATAGGTCCCGAGTGGTACCCTGCGGTCAAAACAAGAAAAACACACAAAAAACGTCAGCCGAAGTTTCAGCATTATGACGGCATGAAATGGATAAATCCAAATCTAAACAGAAAACAACAACAACCTGCAAAGCAAAACAAGGGCAATCCCGCCCAAAATCCAACCAAACAATTCACAAAAAGAACACACACAAAAAACGACTTGCCCATCTTTTCAAGCAAAAGACGAGTCAAAGCCACAAAAACGGCATTTCAAGACCCCTACAAGGTCCGCCTACAAACCAAAATACATTCTTGACACAACAGGGTATTTTTCTACGGCTCAAAAAAGCAATTCATACGCTAATTTGAACCCAAACCGGTCAAAAATTCAAAAAACGATCGCAAAAGGCAAACGTGATTTTATTACGCCTCAAGGTGACCTAAGTTACCAATAAGGTCCATTTCAAGGCAAACTGACTCAATTCAAGCTCAAACAGACGCTTATTTTGTCAGACATAAGACCGTCACAAAAGGCAAAAATTCAAATTTTGACCACAATATCCAACGAAGGTCCATAAATGGCGAATACGGGTTTTACCAACTACAATGCAACCTAGTTGGACCCACTACCCAAGCAAATAAACTTGGCATTGCGAAATAAGACGGTTTCTCACCTCACTCACGTTTTTCGAGCATAGGGAGCGGAAACGGGGACCAAAATGCAAACTAAAAGCACCCCTATACTCCTAAACAGGTTTCTAACCTAATGCAAGCATCAATGTCACTCGAAATGGGCTCAATCAGAAACGCCCAATTCGATTTTCTAGGGTAAAATTCGCCCTAATTCGATCAAGCTAAAGATCAACAAATTTAAATGGATTCAAGAGGGAATGCATACCTTGAGATGACATTGTTGATGAGGGCAAGAATTCAAGCCAGCTAGAAGGTCCAACAATGGCGAATTTGGCTTGTTTTGTCGAAAAAGGAAGAAGACGAGATGATGAATGGTATGCAGCCTGAACTCGCGTCTTTTACAGAAAAAAAGAGAAGCCTCTTTGGTTCGCCAGGTGGCTCGCGCCTCAATCAGGCGTCCCTTACTCTTTCAGCGAATTTTGGGCTTTGGCCCAATTTCCACATAACAAAATTCGGATTTTCATTGACAATATTAAATGTCGTCATTTTCTCAAAGACCAAAAGACAAATAGTGAAAATTTAAATTCGCTATTTTCGAAAATTTCAAGCAAACGGCGATCAAAACCGCCAATTTCAAAGATAATGGTGAAATCGAAATTCACTATTTTCCTTCGAAAATTTCAAAAATAATAGCGAAAATTCAGAAACCGCTATTTCTTCAAATTTTAAGCGACGGCAATTAAAACCGTCATGCTCAAAATAATAGTTGGAAATTGAATTCCACTATTTTCACCACACATGTCAACGGCGGCACATAAACCGTCACTTCAATTTAATAGTGAAGATTCCAAATTCACTATTTTCATCAAATGTCAACGGCGGCACATAAACCGTCACTTCAAATTAATAGTGAAGATTCAAAATTCACTATTTCTTTCAAATGTCGACGGCGGCACATAAACCGTCACTTCAAACGAAATAGCAGACTTAAAATTTGCTATTTTCCTTCAAAATTTAAACAAACGGTGATCGAAACCGCCACTCCGAATTCAAAGAAGAACGACGAATGGTGAAGATTCCCAATTCACTATTCCTTCAAATACAAGCAGGGGGCTTCCCCGCGGAACCCGCTCATTTAAAAAAAAAACAGTGATAGTGAAAGTCCAAATTCACTATTTCCACGGCGGCATCATGAGTTCGCTACTTCCAAACAAGCCCATTTGACGCGGCTATTCTCATGGTCCATTCATCGACCGCCCCATTGGCTGGCGAGCCTTTATCCGCAACCTTTCAAGGACAGATCCCGAAGATGCCTTGGGTACATTTCCTTACCATTGGCTGGCGAGCCTTTGTCCGCAACCTTTCAAGGATAGATCCCGAAGATGCCTCGGGTAAATTTCCTTACCATTGGCTGGCGAGCCTTTGTCTGCAACCTTTCAAGGACAGATCCCAAAGATGCCTCGGGTACATTTCCTTACCATTGGCTGGCGAGCCTTTGTCCGCAACCTTTCAAGGACAGATCCCGAAGATGCCTCGGGTACATTTCCTTACCATTGGCTGGCGAGCCTTTGTCCGCAACCATTCAAGGACAGATCCCGAAGATGCCTCGGGTACATTTCCTTACCATTTGGCTGGCGAGCCTTTATCCGCAAACGTGCAAGGACATATCCGAAGATGCCTCAGGTATGACTCCTTCCTATGGCTGGCGAGCCTTTGTACGTAGTCTAATGGACTTTAAACGACCCGCACGAACAGTCGACAGACTCTAAACTATCCCCGACGATAGGTCCTTGGCTCGTACCCTCGAGTCACCTTGGCGTCGCCCATCCCGATGGCAGGTCCTTGGCCCGAATCCTTTCGAGCCGCCTCGACGTCGCTTGGGTCTCCAGGTTGTAATCTTAGATTGACCTGGGGGCTCTACTTTGACTTTCGCCCTGTCCAAGCCTCAGTCAAAGTGGGGGCTCTGTAGATACCCAGTATCTGCTGAGACTCCAACAAACACCTGATGATTATTGGACTACAACATGCTTTGGAATCCCGGCGTTTGATCGAAAGTTTGTGTACAACTTTACGTCGGAAAACTTAAAACGATTTCGAAAATAAAACATTTCAAAACATTTCAAAAATACCTGGAGTGTTTAATGCAGGACGACGAGGTCGCAATGACACTAACTAGAGTCAAAACCGACACCGGACCAAAAACCGACTCAAAAATTCAAATCCCGACTCCAACAACGAGTCAAACAGAGTCAACCACAAAAAACAAACATTTCAAACCTTCTACCTTAAGTTTTCCCGGATTCATGTTGGTCAAGTACCAAACATGTGACTACAAAACCTAGGATAGAACAAATCATGATTGCGTTTGTTATGAAAGTGACAACACAACTCGAAGAACCGCGACGTGGCTCGCGCCTCTTTGAGCATCCCAGGTGACCACGTCGCTCAAAACTCACACAACCACTCATTCTGCTATAAATACCCCTCAAATGCCACCCATTTGAGAGGTACGCGAGTGTCCGCCCCCTCTTTTCTCCCTTAAAATTCTGGACTCGACATCTTAAGTCACAACCCGACGCGTATTTACGACCTACCGATTGTAAACACGAGCCTTACACATTGTTTGGTACCGTCATCGTGCATTAAATCACTTGACCGACCACTTCGACCACTACACCATCACTAAACATCAAAACACTCTTTTTACTTACCAAAACGGTTTTAAACCGAGTTTTTTCCGATCAAACGAGTTATTACACTTACGTCGGTTACTCGCCATAACCAAACATGTAAGTATGAGGGTGTAAAAATCCTCTTTTATTATGTTTTCATTTGTTTCATGACTATAACATGCTAAAACGTGCATAACATGAATCAAAACATGGAATAAACGAGCCAAAACTGATTTTTGGTCTGAGGCAAAAGCCCCTTAGGTCTCCAACTTACCCGCGCCTAAATGGGGTGTTCAGACCAGAGATCAACCGTGTTTGTTCTCTTCTTTCTTCTTTATTTCGTTTCATTTTTGTAATCGGTTTTTACCGTTCCAAATATTTTCGAACCCTTTTTATTTCACTTGTTTTAACCATAAAACATTTTTCACCCTTGGTTCCTCATACCATGACGGTTAAATCCGTGTTTCGGTGATAATATTTGGTTAATGACATTTAAAAGGTATTTTAAAGCCTTTTATTTCATTTCTTTACATTTTCAAACAAACATATTAGTCCCCAACACAAAGTTATCCTTAGTTCTACATACCATGCCGGACTTTAACCCGGGTACGATGATGAGTATCGACTAATAACATTCAAATGGACTTAAAACAATTAGTCCATAATTACTTTCAAAACTATTCATGTCAAGTTTGTCAAATCGAATCCGACACCGAATATTATCAAAATAATGATGATTATTCGAGTCTAGTTTTTCAAATCAACAAATGCGGTCTAAATGACCCCTTCAAATCAAACCGGGTTCAAATACCCATTTTTCAACACGTTTTATAACGTTTTCTAAAAGGTCAGAACACGGCATATAAACCGTGGTCTAACCCGCGCCTAAACAGGCTCTCCATTTCTCACTTTCAAAACCAGAGGGAAGCCCCATGTATCGCCGGCTGGCTCGCGCCTCATGTAGCCGTCTGATACAGGGCCTGTTCCCTTCCAGCATTACTCCAGGACGATCCCGACTCCGGTTAACCCGGATATAGGACGGATCAGATGACTATTTGATTATTCAAAACCATATTTGCAAAATGCCTTACTAAGACAAATGGATCACGTTATGCACCCTAAACCTAATACGGTAAATGGATGTTTAATTTCCGTCTTGCATGCAAATCAATCGTTAATCCAACTCGACATCTTATACTTGATACTTGGATTAAATCAACTGACTTAGAAAGCTCTCACATGTTAGGTTCAAATTATTGGATGCGCATTCATGCATTTAAACCGTTTTATCAACTTTTGCATTCAACCAACCAAGATCGATCAGTAGAGGCCGCTAACGCAGGCGGGATTGGGTGTCTGATTAAAGGGCTTCCCAATACGTACCTTCACCACTTACTCAGAAACTTTGGATAGTGGACGACCTTATCCAGGGCGTACGAGAGTCATTCTAGAGATAGGATGCTAAAGAGGGACGATTTCCTTATCTTTAGTACCTATGTCAAACGCTGCTTTGTGCTTCGATTTGACCGAGGTATAAAGTGGATTTCGAACGGGTTCCAAACATCCCATAAATGCTTGGTGGCGAATCCGAACATCTGTAATCGTTTCGAGACCCTTACCGAGACGATACCGACCGATCCAAAGCGATCCGGTCGAAAGCATCTTTACGCCGCCGAGCGTGGCTTTCAAAAGACCGTTGTATGTCCACAGATCAGCTGGGCGTGCAGGTGGGCAATGTCCACAGATGTGATTCGTCCTCTTATGGCGGTCACCACGGTCCGTCGCGAATCATGGCTAAGGTACTTCAGTCTGGTTTTTTCTGGCCTACTTTATTTGCAGATGCTAAAGTGTTTATTTCAGCTTGTGATGCTTGCCAGCGCTCAGGAAATATCTCTAAGAGACATGAGATGCCTCAAAATGGCATTCTAGAGGTTGAGGTTTTCGATGTCTGGGGCATTGACTTCCAAGGACCCTTTTCCGTCTAATAAAGGTAACATGTATATTTTGGTAACTGTACATTATGTGTCTAAATGGGTGGAGGCTATTGCTTCACCTAACTGTGATGCCAAGACCGTGATTAAATTGTTTAAAAACATTATTTTCCCCCCGATTTGGTGTCCCTATGTAACACCCCCATTTATTTAGGAGCCTTTAGCAAGTGATTCCCAATAAATAGGGCTGTTACCATCTCGGTTGCCTGAGGTAAATGATATAAATTAAAACAAACCAAGGTACTTCAATAACTTAAACTGAAATATAGGTTTTATTACATTGCCAACCGATTAAATTTAAACCTTAACATTACAATTTACTACGCGGCGGAAAATACATAAATAAAGTTGTATAAGTCAACTAAGTGATCTAGACAGCAACTATGGTCCAAGTCGATCTCACATCCCAATGCACCCAAGTCAGCTAATCTTTAGTACCTGTCAAATTTGCTCCCCATTATGGTTCATCACAGGTGTTCACGAATACACGGTCTACCACGAGGTTGAGTAGGAATAACTAACAACAGTAGATGACATTAACAATATGAATTATATGACTTAATAGAACCAATCAGTCGAGCTCATCACTCGCAACACTTGTTCATCCCGCCAATCCCTGGCCAGGGCAGCCTCAACCCGAAGGTGAGAAAACACACTACATTACTATAAAGTAATGTCTGCCTCAACACACAGTTGATAAATATCCACCAGACGGTCTGTAGAACCAACCTAGGGCCTGCCTCGAGAATTCACGATTATAATCGTCTGCCAGAATAAATCAGATAACCACTATACATTACTATAAGTAATGTCTGCCAGAATAAATCTGATAACCCCTATACATTACTATAAGTAATGTCTGCCAGAATAAATCTGCTAACTAATGAAAACGTCATTCTTATATGAATGCAACGATAAATAATAATAATCAGCCGGATATAATCCACAATATTCAAGCACAACAATATAACAAATATACTTCCAGCCACAATACTCATGTGAAATACAATAATAACAGCCAGTTGAGTAGTTATCTTACCTGATAGCAAATCTTCGAGTCACACGAGTCACACAAGTAATCAAATCGATCTTTACAAATCCATAACCTACATAACATAATTATGTACAATTACTACATAACCAACCAACTAATCATGCACTTATCCTATGCTCATCAAGTCCTAATCCTTTTGACAACTTTAATGTTATATCTCTAACTTTATCGTTTTCCAGCACAAGTCAGTCTCACTATAAAATTCATAATTAATTTAATAAAAATCCAAACGACTCAAGACTAGTGGGGTTGGAACCCTAAGACTCATATCTACATTTATTGTGAAATATACTTTTCCCAAATTCCAAACTTATCAAGGTTTTATTGAAAGATTTATAAATACTGACGAATTCCCTCGCATAAAAAGTATTGACCTCTAAAATACGTTTAACAAATCCTTTTCAAGTGAAACAAAAGCCTAACATTATCTAGACACTCCAAATTTAATGTATGCAAAAGATCCAACTCAATTTCAATTTATAAATTAGGTTTACAAAATAAACTTTAAACTAATAGTTCATTCGCGGATTCTTAGTCGACATGTTCATAAAGAATTTATTCTGGAAAATCTACACGTTCAATTGCTACGAAATTTTACAAGCATCAACTAGGCTTGAAAATAACCTAAGTCTATTATTTATGTTTTCGAAGATAACGAATTTAAATGGTCTGATAATTCATTTAAGACAACTTAAAGATTTATAGAATTGCTGTAACTTTATTCTAAACTTTGAAAGACTAAAGATGAACTTACAATAAAAGATGATGAACTTCTCTTCTTTTTTTCCCTTTTAATTCTCCCTCTCTCTCTCTCTCTTTTATGTGAGATTACGAATTTTATGTGGAACAAGGATTTATGGTTAGGTTAGCCTTGCTTATATAGTAGTAAGGTGGATACAAATTAGGAAACTTCTTAGAATACTATTATATATTATATCATATTATTTTATTATTATTCTTATTTCTATTTCTATTAGATTATAATTAAATCATTATTATAACAAGAATTCCCGAGTCAATTCAAAATGATGCTCCAACTCAACGCCCTCCGACTGATTTATTATTTTAGTATTTATTCTCGTCTCACAATATAATTCGCAATAATTAATAAAAAATAATTAATCCATATAATTTATAAAATGTAACGTATAAAATATAACTAAAATACGGGGTATTACAGTCTTCCCCCCCTTAAAATGAATTTCGTCCCCAAGTTCGCCCAGAAATGCTACAAAAAGCCTCTATGAGCATCCATACAACTGAGTACCATTTTACTCATTACCACTTAAACACAAGTAACCATTTAACCATTTAATTATCAACAATATAAACTTATCAAAATGTATCACAAAATAAACTCAAAAGCGAAAATGTATCACAAAACATGAGGTGTCACACCCTAGGGTCGTCATTAGGGATGGGGGTATGCATTTTAAAGAAAAGAAACTCATAGCTATTCTGTCTAAAGTCGTCGGTGTCCAACATCGTCGCGGTTTGGGTTATCATCCCCTAACCAGTGGGCAGGTTGAGGTCTCTAATAGAGAACTAAAAGAGATTTTGGCTAAGGTTGTTTCTAAATCACGGAAAGACTGGAGTCTAAAATTAGATGACACATTATGGGCATATCGGACTGCCTTTAAAACACCGATTGGTGCATCACCATATCGTTTGGTTTATGGGAAGTCTTGTCATTTACCTGTTGAACTAGAGTGGAAAGATTGGTGGGCTATTCATGAATTGAACTCGATTCTAAATTGTGTGGCGAGAACCGTTTGTTGCGGCTAGATGTACTGGAAGAGTTTAGGCTAAATGCCTACGATAGTGCACACATCTACAAGGAGAAAACAAAGAGGTGGCACGACTAAGGAATCATACCGCGATAATTTCAAGTCGGGCAGACGGTGCTGCTTTTTAATGCCCGACTGCGCTTGTTTCCTGGTAAGCTAAAATCCAGGTGGAGTGGTCCCTACACAATGACAGCTGTCACCAAGTTTGGTTCCGTTAGGTTAGAGCATCCCCATGGCAGAAGATTTAAAGTGAATGGCCATCATGTAAAGCATTGTTATGGAGCAGATGATTATATTGGCAACACCGAAGTGATTTACTTCGACCATCTTGATGAGCAAGAAAACTGAGACCAAAAGGTCGTGCGGAACCTCTTAAACCTGCGCTATCCGGGAGGCAACCCCGCTTGTAATTTGCTGTACTTTGCTTAAATCTTTTAGCTAGTTTCGTGTGCTTTAGTTGGTAACTTTACGGGCGATGAACTTGAACGTTTGAACTAGTTTTGTTAGGTCTATAGGTCATTTGTTGCGTTTTTGCAGGAGCTTCAACTGACGCCTAGTAGCTCGGGCTTAAAGATCTCGAACGAGTACTTTTGTTCTCGATCGAGTGCTTTTCTTCATCGATCGAGCACTGCTGCACTCGATCGAGCACCCTGCATATTTGACCTCTCGATCGAGTACATGCTGCTCTCGATCGAGTACTTCTGACGCCCCATTCTTCTCGATCGAGCACTTTGTTTCCTCGATCGAGTCATTTTGCTTTGACTCGCATGCTGCGATGTTAGGGGGCTAATTGCGACCTCCCATGTTGCTGGCTGGTTTGGGGAGGTCCCTACTTCACGATTATCTTGTAAGATTTCGGAAGCTACATTCTTCTTTGCAGTTTGCATTTCCTTTCCTTATTTTTGAGTACAATGAGGGCATTATACGATTTGGTTTGGGGAGGTGATATGCATCCACATCTGTGTCTGCATACTGTTTTTTATTGCATTTCATTTTGCACGTTTATTTCCGCATGCATTTTTTATTTTAATTTCAATATACAAAAATCTTATAAAAATTTCAAAAATTTCAAAAATCATAAAATTCCACGTTTACTTTTTGCACTTAGGTTGAGTACGAACGTTATAACTTTTATGCTACATTGAGTCTTTTACCTTTGCCTTGCACATTTTAACATTTTTGTCGGCATGGTTATTTGCATAATCTACGAGTTTTTGTTTAAACTTATCTGAACGAATAGGCTTGATTCTTATATTGGCAAACTACATATACATTCTAAGAGTTAGAGCTGATTAAACTGGTGACATTCATGATCGGTTTCATTTAGGATGTGAGTAGTACTCCTTATAAGACAAGTAACATCAATTTGCACGAGCATGACATTCTTTTCTTAGTACCTGTATGCATTCGGTTTGTGGTGGTGACACACGTGGAGAGGTAACCTACAACCCTTCTTTCATTACTACCCATTAACTTCACATTAGCCAAGTTTGCCTTTTGACCCCCTAACTACATCCAAAATTTAGCCTGCCCTGTCAAGCTAGTTGGGTGGTTTTTGTGGGTATGCTATTATCCATGTCAAATTTGGTTCGCTTTGAAAGTTTTGAAGTTGGTAGCATGAATGAAAAAGAAGAAAAGTGAAATGAAAAAGATTGAAAAAAATGAAAAAAATGAAGAAGGAAGTGAAATAAGGCAAAAAGAAAAAGAAAAGAATCATATGAAAAAGTTGTTGATTATGACTCTCATGCTTATCATTAATTTTAATAGGGAGTCTTCTGATGGTGTGAGTGATGTTTTGCCACTATGGCACGGTTCTACGTTTAATATGTTAACTAATGAAGCGGAATGAATTTATTATTTGGTTATGGTTGTACTAGGTTGGCTTTACCTCCACTTATCCAAATTTATTTTGCCCCTTCTTACCCAATTACCTCACCTCACATTATATGTAAGTCCTTGGCGTGTGTCTTGGTCCTCATTGGTTGGAATGCATATGTATGGTCGGTAGAAATCGGGTTCATGTTAGCTGCATGCATGTTCTTATAGATCGAGTTAGGTGAGCGTCTTTATTTCTTTCTATCTCATACAATTATACTCACCTTGTGCTTAATTTGTGTGATAAGCGACCCGTGAGAGTCCGATATATATAAATCTTGCAAGGTCGACGGTTCAGTAGTTTAAAACATTGATTTAACTCGTTTGCACTTGATCCTTTGCTACTTCGTTATTTGTTGCATTAAATTGGCTTGGGTGGACGATTTGTAGCTGGTAAGTTGGTCCCGTTCCACTATTTATCTTTAGTTGCACTTATAGTTTTCTTGGGGACAAGCAAAGGTTTGGTTTGGGGAGATTTGATGCGTGCATTTTATATATGGTTTTTGCCCTATATTTACACGTATTTTTGTGTTATTTATGTGGCGACTAGCTACAAATGCCAACGGATAGTCTACTTTGGTTTGTCTTGTATTAATTGCAGGAATGAACCGGAAAGGAGCATAATCAAGCCTGAACCTGTCCCATTTGCATGCATTTTGGATTAAGAAGAATCGAAGCCCGGAAATCGTCACCTAAGGATGCGTGAAGTGGTTTTGGAAGATGTTTTGAGTTCATCTACGCTGAGGAAGTGCTACTGTTCTCGATCGACCAAATCGGCTGCTAAAACTGGTCGATCGAGCACTTGTACATGTTGAAAGACCTCGATCGAGTACTTTCTTTACTCGATCGAGAGAGGTGTATATTGAGTTCCTCGATCAAGCACTTATTGTCCTCGATCGAGATGTTTGTTACCTTTTGTCCTCCATCGAGTAGTTTGATTCTACTCGATCGAGAGGTTTCAACTATTACGCAATCTTTTAATTTATCTTTCGGATATTCTATTTGTATGTTAGAATAAATAAGAGGTAGAGAATGACGGCATAGGATCTCTCTCTCTCTCTCTCTCTCTCTCTCTCTCTCTCTCTCTCTCTCTCTCCTCTTTGCACTTTTCACTCCTTAGACCTAAAAACTTTACTGCTTGGAATTTCTTTGTAATCGGTATTCTCGATCTCTAGTTCATTGACTTATTACTGCATTTTTATTCTTGTTTCCATCTCTTTTCCTTGATTGCTCTTTTTCTTGTCTCTTTAGTAATTAATCACCATGTTTAATTCACTTGTTATGCCTGTTAATATTTCCTCAATTTCTACTATGCACAGCTAATCCTCCTAGGACATAGGGGAGCCATGGTAATTAGGGAGATTAAGATTAGGTGACGAAGGTTCGGCTATAATTAGGTTTGTGTTGTTTATCACCGAATTTAATAGCGATTAGTTGTTTGAGTCGACGCATTCAGCTAGTTGATTTGGTACACCTTAACCTAGATAAGAAGATTGGAAGGGGTAAGGCCTGCAGTGAACATTAGGGCATTCTAATGAGGGCGGAAGTTAATTTAGTAATGTTTTAGGGCGAATAGCGGACCAGAAGGACCTTTTCACTACCCCGCAGACCGAGTTTACACTGACCTTCTACCCTAGATTGTATTCCTAGGAAACCATGGTGAGCCGATTGTCCTAGCTGTTTCTCTCTATATGTTAATCTCTTTAAAGTTTAGTTGTTGCTCCCTTTTTGCTCTCTTTATCTTTGTCTCCATAGTTTAGAATCAAAACGATTAAATCCCCAAGAAACGGTTACTTAGACGGACTTAGTTTAGCATACAACATTCCCATCTCCCTGTGGATTCGATACCCGACTGCCTCTACTACATTTTATAGTGAACGGTTGGTTTTATTTTTGATAGGGTTGCGAGAGCCGTGTCAGGGGGTTTATTGACCAAATGTTGTATGCTCTGAACTTTCCTGAGAAAAGTAGGAATCTTATTTTGACTTGTGTGAGTTCCACTACTTTCTCTCTCAATCTCAATGGAGCTATGTTTGGGTATTTTAGAGGAGGAAGGTGTTTAAGGCAAGGGGATCCCATATCCCCACTATTGTTCACCACTTGTATGGAATACCTAACAAGAGTTTTGGATTATGCTACCCATAACTGGTTCTTTAGGCATCATCCTTTATGTGGGTCTTTGAAATTGAACCACCTTCTTTTTGCAGATGATCTTCTGTTATTCTACGAGGGTGATGTTAAATCCATCATGCTGATCCTTAGAGCATTTTCTACTTTTTATGCAACTTCTGGTTTGAAAGTGAATGCTGGTAAGTCTGAAGCTGTCTTTAGGGGTTGTTTCTGATGTTCTAAAAGCAGATATTCTCCAGATTTTCGGATTCAGGGAAGGTGACTTACCTTTTAGATATCTGGGAATTCCTATTCAGCCTAAGAGATTGACTAGGATGGATTGTAATATTTTGGTTGAAAGAATTGTGGCTAGAGTGAGAGGAATTGGAGCCAAAAAACTGAGCTATGCTGGTAGGCTGATCCTAGTTAATTATGTACTGAATACTTTGCATAATTACTGGGGTTCTATTTTCCTGATTCCTAAAGCTGTGGTAAGGAAAATTGATGCTATCTGAAGATGTTACTTTTGGGAAGGAGGGACTGAATATCAGAGAGCACCACTGGTAGCTTGGGATAAAATCTGTTGCAGTAAAAAAGGAGGTCTGAGTTTCAAGAAGGCAGAGTTATGGAATATTTTTTTTTTGGTGAAAATGTGAATATCATTAAATCAATCATAGTACACCATACACCTTTCATACTCATCTTAAGCTAAGCCACCAATCTATTACATCAATGTGTTTTAGCCAAAGCCTTACATTTCACTCTTCCCTTATCAAAATCTCCTTTGTTCACTCGAAATTTCACCAGCTGCTGTACTCCATTCACAACTCGTCTTGGTTGAGTAATATAATGCTCCAACCTACACTTATTTCTACAATCCCAAACGCTATAAATGAGACCTGAGATTTCCGCCATTATCACTGTTTGGGCTAAAAATAGCGTAATAAAGAAAGCCCACTTGGTGAAATAAATATTATAAAGAAGAGATGAGGAGGAAGGGAGCCCGCGGTCTGCAAAAAGGAGATGGGCTTGAGAAGGATCAAGAGCCCACCGTGGAAGGTGCCCGCGTTAAGGAAAGGAGTGTTAGGGAGAAGTCAGGGAGAAGTTAGGGAGAATTTAGGGAGATTGGGGAGAATTGGTAAAAGAGTTCGGGTTTGGAAAGAAGTCTTTATGGAAATAATATTCCCTTACTGTGGACAACGACCGCGGGATCCACACTAGGCATAATCGACTCGAGGTTATTTCGAATCGAATTAAGACAAATTAGAGTCGCCACCAAGTTTTATGGGAACTTGGAACCGTTCAAGTCAACTTTACACCTTTCATCGAAACGCATAAAGCCAATCGACTACGAGTGATTAAAGATAAAGACTTGTACCCTATATCACTCGATTTGAATGACTCTCGTAATCCAATGGTATTTAGACGGATCCACAAACCATAGATCTTGAGTAAGGGGTGAGGGTACGTGTTAGGAAGCCCGTAAGGACACCTAACCCCGCCCGTCGATAACGGCCTCTACTAAGTCAAGTATCGGATTTCAAACAAGGTCGTAGCTACTGCGATATATGATATGCAAACATCGTTTTAAAACCATAACATGTGAAGTTTCTATGTCGATTTAGATGCAACTAAACTAACTTTGTCAAAGTTGTAATTTAGCATGTGGGTTGATTGATCTAACAACATACAAAGCAAACAAGGCTTAAGGGGAATGGGGGAGCCGTTGGGATCTACTCTATTACAACCCAGGCATTTCATGCCGACACAACGAGAATTTAGAGATACAACTCGATCTAAATACAATTGCTATATACGACACCATACACGACACATGGCCATTCGGCCTAGGAAAACGTGCACAAAGGGGTGGCCCACGGCTTACATAACTCACGGCCTTGGGTCACTCCTCGTAATGCGTGCTTTTGCTTAATCTTATCGAATTAGACATTGGGTCACACACCAAGGCATGCATTAGCATAAATCGGGCCATGTTGCTTTAAACAACATGCGATTTACTACGCTCTTACATGAATTGGAGCACAACCATCTAACCAAATAAGACTAAGGTTTTTGTAAATCCTTTGACTCGACCCAAAAGAAAACTAATTATAAGTGAATTACAAGAGACGACTCGGTAAACAAAAGGTAATTACAAAATACGAAACAACGATGAACAAATGATATAAAGATGAAGCAAGAATGACAAAAGGCACGGCCAAGCACACGGCCCCAGACACGGCCACCCTAGTTCCTAGGTTAGGTTCATTAGGTTAGATAGATTTGCAAAGCGATATAGGATATACATTAGAAATTGATGATAAAAGAGGTCAGAAGGCTTCGCCTAAAACCGAGTGTTCTACACGGCCTAAAAGGGTCGAATTAGGTCAAGTTCGCTAATTAAGTTAACTCATCAAGTGTTAATAAGAAGGTGCTAATCACGCACTCTTATACTAGCGAGAAATTAGGTGAAAAGAGAGATGCATTCAATTAGGTTATAGAATTGTTGGTTGATTTTAATGCTTGTGTCGAAGCACCCTAACATGTCTAATTAGGTTATTTAATCGATCTAAAGTCGTCAAAACGAATCATATGTTAACAAACAGGGGTCGAACTAACATGCAACGAGTCCTAGGGTAGGTCGAATTGAACGAAACAAGCAAGGGGTCAAAAGCGAGGAACGAGGTTAGGATTCGTTTTATTAATGCCCTACCTTGAACACGAGGATATGTAAATGAGATGGGGGATACGACCGACCGACGTGGTGGATTTCTTTCCCATCTCAAGTCAACGCGGGTGTTCGTGGTGGTACTTTAACTCATACTCGGACTAAACTAGTTTCATACGTAACGATATCAAACGACAAACAAAACGATAAACAACGTAAAACGAACAATAAAAAACAAACATAAAAGAACGAAATAAAAAGGAGAAGAGGAGGATTTGATGTACCCTCAACCTACATGTATCGTTGACACCGTCTTGGGTCGTAATCGATGGTAGATTTTATCTCGAGAGGCCGTCGTCGACGAAGGAACAAAGCAAACAACACGTTTTTTGTAAATTTGGACAGCAACTTTCAAACTGCAATTTCTCACTCGTTTCATGGTGACAATTAGATTTAAAAGATGTTTTGAAAACTAGATAGAGAGTAGAATAAAGATCTTAAAACAAACCCCGCTCGTTCTGAGTTATTGGGCACGAAAAACGAGCACAAACAGAACTGGACAGACAGGAAAAGCCGCGAAAACAGAGTGTATGACACTCTGTTTTTCGAGGGGATTCGTGTACTCTCAAGGTCAATTTGGCTCGTGAATCTTTGTCTAAGATGTATATGGATGTTATATGGTTAATTATGAATAAGAAACTCGAGTTTTAATGGAGATTTGAAGGGAGAACGAATGGTATTTCGAGAGAGACACAAACTGTTTCTCAGTTTGGATGTATCGGTTTTGTCGAGAGTTTTGAGAGGCAATTAGGGTTTGTTTTTGGAGATGAATGCTGGTGAGTGACGGTAGTATGTATGGAGAACTTAGAGGAATCAATGTATGGTAGAGAGGAGGTATTTATAGGGAGTTAAAGTAGGGTTTAAGAGAGCAACAAGCAGTCGGGCTCGGTTTGCATAGCTGCTGCCCATCAGCTATTTCGTGGGGTTTTTAGGGTTTGTATGGGGGGTTTGCTTGGTGGTTAAGCTAAGGTAATATGGGTAGGATACTAGGGTATGGTTTAGGGTTAATGGGCACGGGTTTAAGTGGCATTTGAAGCGGGTTTTGGACTCGAGTTTGAGCACGTAAAACAGGGGATGAGACCGTGTTATTTGCGGGCTGTTTGTGGAGTGTTTGGGACGGGTTTGTGGAAAGGTTTCGTGGTGGGTTTAGTGATGGGTTGTTGTGGGTAATGAGTGGCAGGAATTGGGTTGGTTGTGGCGGGTTTGGGTCAAGCTTGAAGCACATAAAACGGGTTGGAAGAGGGGAAGAGCTAACGCGGGTAAGGGGAAAAAGTTGGGCTATTTTGTGTATTTTTGGGACGAGATTTGGAACGTGGGTATGAGGGTTCGAACTGGGGTTGGATAAGTGAAAGCCTAGGTCGGTTAGTGAACTCGAGATTCGTGCCAATTCGTAAAGAAAACGGGCTCAAAAACCGAGCTATGATGGAACTCCAAAACGTGTGATCAAAACGAGTTTTCAACTTTCAAAATCGATCTTTCAAATCAATTAACACATTAAAATAAATGATTTTTCAAATCAAATACACTCATAAAATGATTTTTCAAATCAACTATTTATTTTATTTTCAATAAAATAAATTTGAGAAAATAAATTCAAAATAAAGTAAAATGAATTCAGCTTAAAAACTTTAATTTAAATATCATTTAAATTAATAAAATACTTCGTCGAGAACGCTCATTCTACATCGTAAAACGAACCCAAATAATGACAATGACAACTAATAAATACATGCGTCCTATCATCATCGGGTGTTTGTCGGGTTCTCTATAAATTCCAATATCGACGGATACGGGTATCTACACTTTCCATATTCGAGGTAGGACATATCTAGGGTTCTTACCCTATAAATAGCCAAGGAAGGAAATCAAGAAAGAGGATTCACTCATCCATATATTCATTCAAGATTATATTCAAGACAACCACATCACGGCATATCACTCACAAATATACACCGTCCGAGATCTTGCAGGCCTGATACCTAACGCCAGCAAGATTAGCATAAACGTTATCATTGTAATCATCCCCCTATTCATATAGTGCAATACTTGGCAGGGTACCGTCCCTCCCGCGGTTGTTCCCACATTGGGTTTTCCGCGTCACCAAAATCTTACGTGTCAATTTACATTACGCACTTTATTTTCCGTTTACTTATTGACATACAAATCATCATACAATCGACCAACGAATATAGACTTCATTGACCCTAAATCGACTTAGGTAAAAAAGACCTAAACAGTTTGGCGCCCACCGTGGGGCATTGTGGTCGTCAATCGTTGATATTCTAGATATACAATGGAAAAGCAAGCATCTGAAGCCATGTCAGGGAACAGGCAGCCATCGCCACCACCATCGTCTACCCAAAGTCCAACATCGACAGTGGCCACGCAGGCTCCCGGACACACCCCAAGAATCATACCGACAACAAAAGCCTCTCTACCTCCCAGGACCCTGTTGTCTCGGCCCTGGACAGATCGACAAAGGAACATCAAGCTCAGGCGTCACTCCGCCGCCCAGTCCCACGCAAATCCTGCTCACCGGCGTGGAAAATCTTCAGAAAGCCATGGAAAACATGAGGGAAGACCAAAGGAGAGCAGATGCCGAGATAAGAATGAGAGACAGAGAGCTCTGGGCACAAATTGATCTCTCACAAAGCGATCCAAAGACTCGGCGAACAGGACAGGTGAAGGAAGATTTCCTTTGGTAGATCTGACACAAGGAACAGCAGGCAGCAGGCAGATACCAGCTGAAATAATTACAAGATTGGATTTGGCTACGACACCGTCAGATGGAAGGATAACTCCACGAGGGTTAGGATACCTCACACCAGATAGCTGGCAGCCAGCCAGCTGCGTAGGGATACAAACAGGTGGCCTCCCCCGTCGCCGATCCGCAACAATCGATCGACACCAGAGACGGATCCGAGTCAAACCAAGCAAGTGAACGCGGCGAGGGGACAATCGTTGCCACAACCCCCCTGGCAGCCGGAACTTATCAGAGTCTTCAAGAACCCGGATCAGGAGGAACTATACGAGACAAATGACAACGGGCGGACTCAGATTCAAACCAATATAACTAATCGGCAGATTTGGAACTAAAGGAAATCCGAGTAGGGTTCCGGGCTACCACCCCACTCGAGAAAGCGCTCAGACAGTTATGCCGACTTGCCATTCGTGGACACCATATCCATCACGGCCATGCCAAAGGGGTTCACAAACCCAAATATGCCTCTCTTCGACGGCACAATGACCCCTTTGATCATATCAC
The DNA here is from genome assembly GCF_048544455.1 of Silene latifolia. Taxonomy (NCBI): domain Eukaryota; kingdom Viridiplantae; phylum Streptophyta; class Magnoliopsida; order Caryophyllales; family Caryophyllaceae; genus Silene; species Silene latifolia. The sequence goes on along the minus strand of NC_133535.1, from coordinate 45,847,147 downwards.
CAAGTATAAACGAGAAAATGATGACGGTAACGACCATAGGACAAGTTAAGGAAGCCTCGCATGTGCAAAGGATTCGGGTCCACCCTAACAGACCTAAGACTTCGATGGTTCGTAAGCCGCCAAACAGTCGATATCTACATTTCTGAATTGGTAAACGCATTTACTCAACGGTTAAGCGCGAGAAAGCCACGAAGCATGCGGGAGACCCGTATGAGAATCGTCTAGGGGCGAGGAGATAGCATCGGAGAATACAATACCAGATTTAACAATGAGAAGGTGGCAGGACGAGAGTGTGATATCTCAACAGCAGTAGAAGCTTTCGGGAGAGGCCTCCACCACGACTCGACCTATACAAGCAAACGGTGACTATGCATCCTTGCCATAGTTTGAAGCGATGAGAGAAAGCGGTGCCGCGATCGGACCGGAGGAAGATATCCTAGCGAGCCACACAGAGCGAGCCAAGTATTTCTAGTACTTCACCGTGGAGAAATCGGGAAGAAAGCAAACCACAAACAAGAAGGACGAGAGATACAGACCATATGGGAGGGGAGTCAACAGAATCGAGGAAAACCGCCTACTCCCCCCCCGGCGAGAATATGGATTCACTACAGTGTATCGGAGGAATCTTGAAGGCACTTAGAGAGATGGGAGATGGAGTCAGGTGGCCTAACCCACCGAGGGAGAGCAAGCTTGGAGAAAGGATGGCAAGAAGAAGTGCGAATTTCACCGTGATATTGGGCACAATCGAGGACGCTATACATTGAGAAGAGAGATCAAGCGCTGTACGAACAAGGAAAGCCGAGCCACCTGTTACCACGTGGGGGCAAGCAGCAGGATAAGGTAGGTTCCGCCAAGCCGTCAGACCCACCCACATGCACTAAAATTATAAACCCGATAACAAAGCGACTCGGACTTAAGCGGCTGACATACTCAGCAGACTAAGAGGCATGCCACCGAGACCAAAGGAGACAGACCACCAATTCTTGCAGAATATCTCACAATGATCGCCAGTGATCGGCTTTGATGAAGGAGATACATACGATGAACGAGAGCACCATGACGCACTTATTATCACCTTGTCAATGGCCAATTGCACAATAAGAAAGGTCTTGGTAGATACAGGAAGCTCGGTCAACTTAATCATCTTTGAAAACCATAGAGAACATGGGATTCAAGCGAGAAGGATTCTGAGAAGAAGACTATTCCGCTAGTATGCTTGGCGGAGAAACTTGACCCAAACTCGCTAGGTGAGATAATCATCCCTACCTATGTGGGAGGAGTCAACAAGCAAGTCAGGTACCTGGTTATAGATGGCCCCTCTACTTACAACATCATCCTAGGAAGACCATGGCTGCACCAGATGAAAGCAGTCCTTTCAACATATCACCAGTGCATAAAGTTCCCCACCCCATGGGGAGTAGAAACGATAAGAGGAGATCGGGAGGAAGCTAGAGGTCGCTACAAGAAGGCACTCAAGTGCACTTTGCCGACCCTCCCGCATAGCAATTACAAAAGCGACCTATCCGGGACGAATACATCGAGCCCCAGCAGAAGAGCTGGATCGATTAACCTGGACAAGCCGCACCAGAGAGAACCGTGCTCATTGGAGCGGGATGTACAGGAAGCTTACGACGCAGCTAGTCAAGTTCTTACAAGATAACATGGATTGCTTTGCATGGTCACACGATGATATGATAGGCAAAGTACCATCCATCATAACACACAAGCTTAGCGTGGACCCAAAGTGTAAACCCATCCAGCAGAGAAGGCAAAAGTTTGCAGCAGAGAGAAATAAGGTAATCAACCAGGAAGTAGACTGCTCTTTGGGCAAAGACAAAGAAGATAAGAGAAGTGAAATACCCGAATGGTTGTCTAATGTAGTGGTGGTGCCTAAAAAGAATGGGAAGTGGAGAGTATGTGTGGACTTCACCGATCTCAATAAAGCATGTCCTAAAGATCCATTCCGCCGCCTCATATTGATGCAATGGTAGATGTAACATTTGGACACGAGATGCTAACATTTACGGACGCATGGAGTGGATACAATCGGATCAAGATGGATCCCGCAGATCAAGAGAAGAAGACATTTATGTCCGAGAGAGGAATATATTGCTACAACGTCATGCCATTCGGCCTAAAGAACGTGAGCTCCACATATCAAAGGTCTGGTTAACCGCATGTTCAAAGAGCAAATAGGAAGAACCATGGAGGTGTACATTGATGACATGGTGGTGAAGTTAGAAAAAGCCAAAGATCATATGCGGCATCTAGCAGAAACATTCAGCACCCTCAAGGAATACAAGATGAAACTAAACCCATCTAAATGCACCTTCGGGGTATCTTCTGGCAAGTTCTTGGGCTATATTGTGACTCAAAGAGGAATAGAAGCCAGACATCGAGCGAGATCAAAGTTTGTCTTACAACCGGAATCACCCGAGAAGCCTAAAGATGTTCAGAGATTAGCTGGAAAGGTAGCAGCCCTGAACAGGTTCATTTCAAGATCTTCAGACAAATGCAGGCTATTTTACGACGTACTAAGAAAAAGCCAGAAGTTCGAATGGACCGCTGAAAATGAGTAAGCCTTCAGAGACCTGAAGCACTATCTCAGCAGCCCGCCACTGCTGTCAAAACCAAAGCCAGGTGAACCATTATTCCTATACCTGGCTATCCCAGAAGTAGCAGTGAGTGCTGTCCTAGTTAGAGAGCAAGAAAAGGAGCAGAAGCCAGTATACTACGTAAGCAAGTCTCTGTTGCCGGCAGAGACCAGGTACACATCCCTTGAAAAGTTAGTACTAGCATTGGTAGTAGCATCTCGCAAACTGCGTCCCTATTTTGAGTCACACATCATACATGTTGTGACAAACTACCCGCTAAAAGCTATCATGAGGAAGCCTCGAATGTCGGGAAGAATGTCTAAATGGTCTGTACACCTCGGTGGATACGACATCCAATACGACCCTAGAACAAAGACAATCAAATCACGAGCATCGGCCGACTTCATGTCGACTTTAGTCCACCCATCCAGAATCCGCGGATACCGAGATCCTCACATTAGAAGGAAGCAAGCGGACGGTAAGTCCGCGGATGCATATCGACGGAGCCTCCAACCAAAGGGGGGGTGTAGGATTAATTCTGCGATCACCACGGGGAGATCCGATAGCACAAGCTGTAAGATGTGAATTCAAGGCAACCAACAATGAAACGGAATACGAAGCCTTGATATTGGGAATGAAGCTAGCTCTGGAGTTAGGGGTCAGGCACCTACTCATATCCAGTGACTCTTTATTAATAGTCAATCACGTGAATGATGAGTTTATAGCCAGAGATTCGAAGATGATAGCATACCTAAAAGTAGCAAAGGAATTAAAACAAAAATTCAAAACTTGAAAGCTTAAACAGGTCCCCAGAGATCAGAACGTGGAAGCAGACGCCCTAGCAACCCTGGGGGCAACATTCAAGCCAACAAAGCTGTCCAGCATTCCAATAGCACATATGCTGGAACCTTCTATCCAGAAGGTAGACGAAATAGATATGGGTGAACTGGAGGATCCGCAAAGCGAAAAGGAAGTCCAAGCAGTTACAGAGGAAGTGAGAGCTCTCGGTCAAAAGGGCAGACGCTTCGACAGTGCGGCCGATCCAAGCAGACGATCGGGCGCACACCTTACCTAGGATCGGGTGCGCCATAACAAGCTACCATATGATAAGAAGGAAGTAAGAGCTTTTAGAATAAAGGCCTCCAGATTCATACTTATTGATGATATATTATTCAGAAAGTCGCTAGCAGGCCCCTACCTACGGTGCCTGGACAAGGAAGAAGCACAGACTGTGTTACATGCTCTCCACAGTGGCGAATGTGGAAACCATGCAGGGGGCAGAAGTCTGGCAAATAAAGCCCTCAGACAGGGATACTATTGGCCTACAATGAAGGCAGATGCAGTAGAGTATGCACGAAAATGTGACGCCTGCCAGCGCTCAGCACCAATGATTCACCAGCCAGCAGAGCCCCTGCACCCTATTATTTCTCCCTGGCCATTCATGGCATGGGGCATGGATATAGTAGGCCCTCTACCACGAGCCACAGGAAACAGAACCTGGATGCTAGAAATGACAGATTACTTCTCCAAGTGGATAGAGGCAGAAGCATTCACGGAAGTAAAGGACAAACAGGTCATCTCATTCATAAAACGAAACATCATCTGCAGATTTGGTATCCCATCAGAAATTATATGTGACAATGGCTCACAATTTATCTCAAACGATAATGAAGGATACTGTGCCAGGTGGAACATCACCTTAAAAAAGTCAGCACCCAGGACTCCAAAGTCCAATGGACAAGCTGAATCCAGCAATAAAATCATTATGGACAATCTGAGAAGGAGGTTACAGGAGTTAAGAGGAAAGTGGGCAGATGAATTGCCACTAGTATTGTGGTCAGACAGAACGACGCCAAAGATAGAAACAGGTCAAACACCCTTCAGCCTGGTGTTTGGCGCGGAAGCAATCATTCCATCGAAGTTCTAGTTCCCACCCACGGTATGAAAATATGACGAGGGAACCGAACAAAGTGCGAGAGATGACCGAAGCCCTGGACACTGATTGACGAGCTGCGAGCAAGCGCAAAGATCCGTCTGGCTGCCTACAAACAGTCAGTGGCCAGGAGTTATAACAAGAACGTAAAAATCCGGCTCCTGGAGGTAGGAGACCTGGTTTTCCGAGAGGTGTTCCAGAACACCAAGAATCGAAAAGCAGGCAAATTCGCCTACAAATGGGAAGGACCATACCAGGTAGAAGGAGTTGTTGGCCATGGTGCATACAGACTGATGACTATGAACGGTCAAATCATACAACGCCCATGGAACATACTTCACCCGAAGAGATATTACTTTTAATAATAAGTAGACTCTAGTTTTCGGAATAATGTACTATGAGAAGCCAAAATCATTTTTAAAGATAAAATAAAAATTAGGTAGTAGGCATACTGCCAGTTTCACTCTTATTTCTGGTGTCTTTAGTTGTTTTTAAAACTTTAAACTACTATTGGATGGTGTGGTCCGGCGGCGTCCCGGGACCACAATTGCTCGGTACCCCATGAGATGGCGACAGTACTTCACATCATTCGATAGATTTTCCTATTTTCAGGCTTCTCTAAGTACATCACTTTGAATTCCGGTATCTATGGTACTTTGAAAGGATGTCTAGCAGATCGTCAATCGCCAACGCGGGTGACAAGGCACATGGCACTCCAACATGCCTAACCTATTTTCTCCACAAGGAGCACCCTCACCAAAGTGATGTGGAACATATGAAAGGGAGCTGGCCGACGGTGAATACGCTTATCCAGCTACCCCCGATACCACCCCCGGACGTAGCTCGCACTAATCTCACTTAATCGGGGCCCCAAAGATGCATGCAAAAACGAACATGGAACGTAGGGATATCTCGCGCTACGAGAATCTGCAGCGTCTCCATCCGGTCCTAGAATGACGATAAACTTGCCTCAATGACGCCCCGCGGCATAAAATGAGACGAACACACCTTGCGTCATGAACAAGGTTAAGTAGTCCACAAATCGCAGATACGCCTAAATCACCGGCCGGCCGACACACACGGCCTAGCTTGGTCCGGATCGGTCTTTCGGTGACCAGGTGGTCTAAATCAGCCCCCGGGTTGACACGGCCACTCCTCCTTACATTGCGGCATACGCCTAAATCAGCCATCAGGCTGACACGGCAGCTAGCTGAGTCATAACGTTATCCTTTTCAGGGTGACATGACTCGCCTAAATCAGTCAAACAGACTGACACGGCATAAGCTTCCTAAAAACAGGGAAGATAAACAACAAACACACGATATGTAAGCTAAAACCTTGCCAAAACTATGACAAAGGGCATTTCAAAATATGGCCAAAATACGGCCCCAAGTTTAACCGCCACCCTGGCGGAGCCAACACAAGAACAAGTTTAAAACTTACAAAGTCCGCCACCTCTGGGTCAGACTGCCAAAAAGTTTATCAAAAACATAAAAATTTAATTATCGGTCATATTAATGACCTCCACCTCTGGAATCTCCTCTGCCTGCTGACCTTTCGTTTCAGGTACCGCATCAGTCTGAGCATCCTCAGCCGCCATAGCTCCCTGAGCTCCATCAGCAGCATCCTGGGACATTCCAGCCTTACCCCCCAAGACTGCTCGGCCAACGCAGAGAATTCACCTCACCAACCTCGGGCATCAGCATACTCGGATCGGGTTGAGCGGGGTAGAGCATCTCCAGTGCTTCTCCTCTTCCTCTATGGCCTGCTGGGTGGGAGCCTCCTCGAGTGCAGCACGCATCCCACTGATCTTTCCCCGCCAGGTGGCATATGCAACGACATTGGTGGCCAGGGAGATCACTCACCGATCTTCTCCTCGATCGCTTGAGAGTCGGAAAAGGTCTTTGCACACCGCCCGAGTTCGAGCCGGTGATCGGCCCCCTCCTTCAACTTCTTCTTGGTGACGAGCTCGGTCTTGACTCCACCACACGCTTCTTCGAGATCAACCCGCTCTTTGTGCAGATCCGCAGCATGATCTCCTTGACTCCTGGTTCTTGGCGCTGGTAGCACGGCTGGTGGTCTGCACTATGTTGATCATCTTCCTGTTGTAGAGTGCAGACTGAAGAGTCTGGGGCATAAATAATCAAGAAGTTAGCAAAAGAGTTGGGAGGCAGAATTTAAGCAAGAAGCAGATAGACAGACAGGTAGAAGACAAAGAACATTTACCATGAAGGCATTATGCACATCGTTCTCAGCCATCTCCTCTGGAGTGAACTCCGAAAACGTTTCCTCAACAGGAGGAAAGAGCAGCTGATCAATCTCCGGCCAGTACGGCACCTTGTCCACATTCCCAAAGCCTTCTGGGAAATGAGAAATGATGCCCCCACTGGACGAAGTACGAGGACTGGCAGGAGGAGTAGGCTGATGACGAGATAACGGATTAACCTCCAGGGGCACGCCAGCAGCAGAACTGGAAACTGCAGGAGGAGTCTGAAAAGAGGCAGCAGGAGCACTCCTCTTGGAGGCAGAGGCCACATCAGGGCTGGCAGAAGGTCTCTTTCTTTTAGCACTTTGGAGGATGAGTTCCAGTTGATCAACTTTTGAACCTGCAAGCATACACAGTCTCAGATGGCAGAATGCATAAAACATCAGTAGCAACAGCATGCAAACAGAAGTGGTTACGAAACCTTACCGAGAAGACATACGTGGGTGATTGAGGAGGATTGGAGGAAGAAGCGGGTGAAAAACCGGGAAGCGGTGTCCGGGAACTTTCTCTCGGACTCAAAATTTGAACGACTTGCTGCAGGCAGGGATCTTGGCGCCGATACGGGTAAGGTCGCAGGGGCCTGCACGAAGACGATGAATTAAGCTAGTAAGCGGCGAGATAAAACAAATCGGGTAACACGAAAGCTACTTACTCAAGTCGAACCCATTTCTCGAAAATATAATCGGCGGGAGGAGGTGGATGGAGTCCTTCCTCACATAGAAGAAGTCCTCGAACCATTTCTCATCGCGAGATTTTGACACATGTTTGAAGGGAGCCTCTCCACGGCCCCGGAAGGAGAATTGACCCCTGCCCAGGGACCTGATGTTGTACATATAGGCCAGATCGCCCAGAGTGACAGCTTTGCCAGTACTCTGACCAGCGGCCAGAGAGTAGAGAAGAACTCTCTAAATGGCGGCAGAGATTTGTGCCATGGCGAAATTGTTGGTGAAGATGAAATCTTGAACGAGTTTCGGGAAAGGGAAACGGAGGCCATATCTAAACGGATATAAGTAGAAGCAAACCCACCCAGGACGGAGGGCATCAGCTTTCTGTCCCGGTTCAGGGATGGCAATATCCACCCCATCACCAAGACCAAGCAGTTTCTTGATCGTCGGAATGTCGGCCGGAGTTAGGACGGAGTCACAATCGTGTGGGTGTATGAAAAGTCCCCGAGAAGGGAAAGTAGAGTCGAGATTACGGTCGGAGGGTGTTGAGGTTGACGTGGATTGTCGGGTTTTGCCCATGGTGGAAAAGAGAAAATGAAGATTAAAAAGGGAAGGGAAGACGGATTACCTGATGATGAAGATGGAGAAGGGGAACAGTGAAGCCAGCGAGGAGTGAAAAAGAAGGAAGATTGAGGGTTTAAGAGAGGAGAGCTTTTGAAATGATTTGAAGTAATTAAATGAGAGTGGAAGAGAGACGTTGGGGTTATAAAGAGGAGAGAGGGAGTTGGGTGCGGAGAAAGAGGAATAGGGCGGCTGGAAGTGATGGGTTGCATGGGGAGAAGTAAAAGACGGCGTAGGGTTTTTAACATTTGGTTACGTAAATTCCTTGTTCGATACTTGAAAGCGTACTTCACAAGAAATTTGGGGCAAACTGTTTGGGCTAAAAATAGCGTAATAAAGAAAGCCTACTTGGTGAAATAAAGATTATAAAGAAGAGATGAGGAGGAAGGGAGCCCGCGGTCTGCAAAAGGGAGATGGGCTTGAGAAGGATCAAGAGCCCACCGTGGAAGGTGCCCGCGTTAAGGAAAGGAGTGTTAGGGAGAAGTCGGGGAGAAGTTAGGGAGAATTTAGGGAGATTGGGGAGAATTGGTAAAAGAGTTCGGGTTTGGAAATAAGTCTTTATGGAAATAATATTCCCTTTCCATATTCGAGGTAGGACATATCTAGGGTTCTTATCCTATAAATAGCCAAGGAAGGAAATCAAGAAAGAGGATTCACTCATCCATATATTCATTCAAGATTATATTCAAGACAACTACATCACGGCATATCACTCACAAATATACACCGTCCGAGATCTTGCAGGCCTGATACATAACGCCAGCAAGATTAGCATAAACGTTATCATTGTAATCATCCTCCTATTCATATAGTGCAATACTTGGCAGGGTACCGTCCCTCCCGCGGTTGTTCCCACATTGGGTTTTCCGCGTCACCAAAATCTTACGTGTCAATTTACATTACGCACTTTATTTTCCGTTTACTTATTGACATACAAATCATCATACAATCGACCAACGAATATAGACTACATTGACCCTAAATCGACTTAGGTAAAAAAGACCTAAACAATCACCTACTTTTTCAACAATGATCTGCACCTCCAACGAATAATCCAATCCATCACATCCCCCTGCCACTGAATCTGTAGCCAAGTCGGCAAATGCATCAGGCACTGCAAACTAAACGAGCATTCAAAAAACAGATGGCTGTGTGTTTCCAAATGCAATCCACGCAGATAGCACACACCAGCAGTGCTAACACAAAACTTTTGCAGCCTATCCTGCGTTAAAAAACGCTGTTGAACATAAATCCAAGTACTAAAGTTGGGCTTGGGCACGCATACTCTATTCCAAACCATAGGTACCCAATCCTTCTTTGGGCAAGGACCAAGTAACCAATGATAACCCTTCTGAATAGAATAATTTCCATCCCAAGCTCAATTCAAAAACCCTGGCTTAAGCATGTCCTTAACCTTGCAAATCTGTCTCCACGTCCATCTAGAATTCTGAGTAGGTTCATACATCCACCAATCACATTGCTTTATATAGATGTGATGCACCCATTGAACCCATAGACTCTCCTTCTTACTATGAATCCACCACGCATACTTGCCAATCAGAGCAACATTCCACAGATGGCAATTGATAATACCTAACCCACCCTGTTCCTTAGGTAAACAGCAAGTCTCCCAAGCAACAGGGGGAGAATGTTTAAACTTAGCATGCCCATCCCATAGGTAATTCCTGCAAATGCACTCCACCTTGTGAATGACTCCTTTTGGTAACAGAAAAATCCTAGCCCAATAACCATGCATCTGAGTTAGGACAACCTTAACCAAAACCAGCCTCCCAGCATAGCTTAGGTGTTTAGCTCCCTAACCTCTAATCCTTGCTACAATTTTGTCCACCACCCTATTGCAATCAGCAACACTCAGTCTCTTGGAGGAAATTGGGACACCCAAATATCTAAAAGGGAATTGCCCCAACTTAAAACCTGCAAGCCTGACAATATTGGTAGCTAAGTTGTCATCAACACCATTCAGATACATATCTGACTTTGCCTTATTCATACTGTAACGCCCCGTAATTTCGGACCGTTAATATATTTCAAAAATAATTTATTAATCAAATAAAATTTGATATTTAAAGTAATTAAAGTAAAAATAATTCAAAGAAATATAATTTTATTATATTTTGAAGAAAAGTATTTATTTTGATAGTTTCGAAATGTTTAAAAATAGTTTAAACCGTGTAAAACTTTTTATTTCGAAATAAGGGCGTATCGGGGGGAAAATGACAATTCTTTTGAACGTTGGGTAAACGAAATTGGAAGTGGGTCGTATGAATACTCAATTTTCTTGTAATCTTGTGTTTAAAAACTTTGGTCTTGACGGAATTTGCGTTTGACTTACGGATTTAATTATTATTGAAACGAGTCAAAACCGACTCGAAAAATCCCGACTCAAACCCGACTCCCTCCTTTCCTTTCTCCCTTTCACGCGTCAAACCCCCCTTCCCCTTTAATTTTTTCTGATTTTCCTTGCTTCCATCGTCATCTTCAACCTTACAAAACCAAAACACCATTTTCAACCAAATTCCAAGCTATTTTGGCCATAATTTCTTCGTTTCTTATCGGATTTTCACGAAATTTACCTTTCCGGAATCCCCTCGACGAGATCTACAACTTGGTATAGTTTAATTTCAGTTTTCCTGAAATTGTTTTAAGACCAAAATTCGGTAATTTCGGTTTTTGTGTTTAATTATTGTGTTTTATTGTTTAATTAGGTGAAGATTTGGAAGACGAGTTCGGGGACTCGTATATTGTAGAGGATAGCGGCTAGTCGTCGTTAAGGTTTGGGTTTTGAGGTGCTAATTGCTCTTTTTCTAGCTTAAGGTAACATATTTCGAGTTACTCGACGAATTATCGTCACAATCTTTGTTGTTTTTGTATGTTTGGTGATTTTTGGTTGAATAGTAGTTTTCACATGTAAAATTTGTTGCATGCATGCTTAATTTGTGCCTTTTGTTAGTTTAAATTAACAAAGTTGAATTGGGAACGATTAATTAATGTTCAGACGGTCTTTTACTAAATAAAAATGGAAAAAAAATGGTGGTGTAGGGGGACGGGCAGCGGCGGAGGCCGTGGCGAGTCCACGGCTAGCCCACGGTTGGCCCGGGTCGGTCCGTTGCTTGTTTCGCGGTTTTCCATGCAAAATTTGTCATTTAAGGTTTATTAATGACATAGTTAGTATGAGTACACTTTAGGAATTGGATTATATAAGTAACAAAAATTATGTTAATGGTAAAATTGTGCTCATATTAATAGTTATCACATGTTAGGATAGTTTACAAAATGAAATTGTAATTAATAGGCTCAAAATGAATTTTATAGTGATAATTGTAATGTTTTGTTGATTGTCGAAAAATCGAGCCTTAATCCCTTTGACTGATTCGATGTCAGTCAATTGAGTGATTGGTCAGCCGCAATTTAACCCGTACCTGTCGCAGGGCTGGGGTTGCGGGTAAAAATTCGGTTGGATGAAATTTTAAATGAATTGGATAATCGGCCTTTTTCTTGTTTTAGGCCATTCATTATATTTTTATCTCACATGTGTAATTTGTTGATTTAAGTAGCTTCTTATATTGTAAAAACGGCCCTAGATTCCCCGAAGCCTTTAATTTGGTTAATGTTGTTAGAATTGGAAATTGGTATTGAGGATTCTGTTGGTTTATCTGCTGATTAGACTTTTATATAGCCTTTCACATGATAGAATATTAGAATTTATGTTGGTAAGTAGGACTTTTTGCCCTCTTATGGTTAAGTGGGTGTCTTAATTGACTTGTGTGGTGAGTCTTGTGTGGTGTGGGCTAAAGTATTCAAGCTGGGACTAGCTGGGACTAGGTCCTAGGTGAGTATTTCGGCCTTCATCATAGATAGGTCTTTATAGTCTTTGACGAGTATATGTTCACTGCTTGATAGCCTTTGTGTTCCTGACTAGTGGATGTTTATCCAAGTTGGGGCATGACCTCAGTTACTTATTTTGATAGTAAGTGGTCAGCTTAAGTACTAGCCAACCCTTCGGTGGTGTCCTTAGGGTACTCACTTCACTTTGTTTTAAAAAAAGTTGTGGGTCTTGGGTGCGGTGGTGTGTATCCGCATGTCTAGGTCTGCGCAGATTTTAGGCTAGGGTTGTGTTGTCTCTTGGCCATGTTTTATTAATATTAACCGCTGAGGCAAGATACCGGTTCGATTACCTTCCCTACCTCGTGGTATAGACTCGAGTTACAAAGTGACTATTGACCGTACTAAGAACTTATGCCTGTTTTTGATATATTGCCCTTTCTTGTTTAATGATTCTATGAATCATAGAAGGTGAGATGCAAGCCGGCTATGGTTGATAGAGTTTGGATTACTATTTGTTAAATGATTCACATGATAGTTTAGTTTGGTCAGTTTAGGGGTCATAGGTTAGATTATAGGGTAATTACATGGTTTATCATATTGTTTACATGTTACATTACATGTTACATTAATTTTGACGATTCGTGGCTGGGAGGACTCGAAGTTACTCCCCACTGAATTGTGGCTTTCGTGTTTGTATAAAATGCGATTGACAGGTTGTTGATGCTTTGTTGGGGGTCACAGACGAGCTAGTGAGCAAGGAACCTTGGACCTAGTTTTGGCTATTCTATTAGTAAACCTTTTATCTTTTGGTTTGTATATTATTTGAAGGGACATATGTCTCCCTTTTTCTATTTTGGGTTGTATCATTATGTATTTTCTTACCTTTAGCAGTATTAAGTAAGTTAGATTGTTAACAATTGCAGGTTTTGGCACCCGTCTATTGGGAATGTTGGAGATGTTGTAATTGGTTTAGAAAAATTTTTGAAATTACAGGTTTTTGGCTAGTTGAACCAATTACAAACATATCCTACCAGTTTTTCTGTAGAATTTACGTAATTAATTAAGGCTAGATTTAAGGGTGTCACAGTTGGTATCAGAGCCTATTGCTCTCGACGCACGTTTGTGCACCCCACTTAGAAATACTTGACCTTTAAAAAAATAAACTTGAGAGATGGGTAGGATGGGTAGAGTTAGGATTTTATGTGGTAGTCTGTTTGTGATTGCTAATTGTTAGGTACTAATTGATTTTCTCTTTTGTAAGATGGCTCTCCAATAGAGGTAGATAATGCAATCTTACCTTAGTTTTCCAATCTCGTTGTTTATTCGTCTTTCAAATTCCTCTTCTCTCGCCTTGGTAACTACCTTTCAATTCTTTCTCCCGATTCATCTTAGGTTCGTTTTCTTCTTATAATAAAGTCCATGTGGACACCTTCCTTGTATTCCACAGGATAGTCCCCTTGTTCAAGAGAACCCGGTTTTGAGAGAATGTAACTTTGGAGGGTGTGAACGAGTTGAGAAATTGATTGGTTAAGGTTTGAGTGGTATAGGAGAATATAACTTGGGATCCTTTGGTTAGACGTGTTAGTTGTGCATGATATGAGAGCCTAGTGAGTTTAGGAACACCTTTGGATTTATGTCTATTGAGAGCTTGTTTGTTATAGATGATTGAGCATGAGGTACTACCTTAGCACATAAGATGGTATGAACCTGAGCTACTTCATTTGAGAGTCTCGATGTTTCTTAGGGAGAATTAAGGGAATGATAGTCAGCCCTAATCCTTGTAGGCCTTGAAAGGAATACAATAGGACATTGACGTTGCTTAATGGTTTGGTATCGTACTTTGGAATTAGTTAGTTTGTTCCTTTTGAGTTGACCAAATCTAGTGTAGAGTAGCCCTTGTTGACCTTTTTAATCATATTTGAATTTGGGAATTTTGGGTGGAAAGTTGTTCGATGTAGTTCGTGAGTTCAAGGATGTGATTCCAATTTATGGTATCGGAGACTAGAAGTATTAAGTGGTGAGATGATGGAGTAGACAAGCTATGGTACTTGGGGATGACATAGTAAGTGAAGTTCAATGACGAGAATTGTAAAGGAGATACTTTGTGACATGGGAGGTAACAAATGAATTTGTGTGGTGAATTGATTTTGGCTCTTAGAACCAATTGAGTTGAGGAATACCTACCATTGTGGAGTCCTAGTTAGTCTTATAATTTGGTAGACTTTTGGGGCTTGGTTGAATACCTTAGTGATGTAACCTTATCATATCGATCATAAGTTTTGATGAGTGTTTGGTAAGCGGTAACCCTTTTATTGTGCCGCTTCTATTCTCCTTTCCTTTTCTTTAACGTTCGTTGAACCTTGTTTTTATGCCAAATCCTACGAATCTTTTTCTTGCCCGAGATATCTTCTTAACTCGAATACCTCTTATTTAGGTCAACCGTTATCTTTACGGACCGACTCCTTAGTTTCCTAACTTGTCAGATTCATGCACCCTCCGGAAATGTTTCACCGTTTCTCTATTCCTTTATCACTTCTTATCTCCTTAGTATAGTTGGTACCTTTGACCATGTTTACAGAGTTAGTGAGATGTGACTTGAGAATATAGGTTTGACTAAGTAGTCGAGTTTGTGATTGGCTTCCATAATCACTTTGGAGATGAGAGTTTGATAATGTATATGTTACCGTGCGAGAAATGTTAAATGTAGGATTATTAGTTGATTTTAGTGAGTGATATTGATTACTACTTGAGGTATGGTATGAGAGTGAGAGTAAGCTACATTATTGGGAGGTTTTAGCACTTGTTTTGGTAACTAGAAAGGGTAATGGTATGGTTGACACCAATTGTTAGGCTAAGGAACATAATTTCAATTTATGGTTTTAAGAACTCTGAGGTGATAAAATGTTGTTACAATTATGACCTTGTTCCTTGAGAAATTGAGGGTAAGCAAGTTTAGGATATCAAATTTAAAAGAATACTCCTTGGGGATGTTGATGACCAGAATGGATTGGTGATGTAATTTGGTATTAGTTGGCTCTTGTGAGTTCTGGAGTTGAGAGAGACTTAGTCTTGAGAAGAATTTGTTAATCCTATAGTTTTATAGACCTTGAGGTCGCATTGAGTACTTGAGATGATGGGACGGTGTTGTAGCTGAGTGTAGTTCCGCTTTTGGCAATCCTTAATAAATAAAAGGATAGAGGAACGTGAGATCCTATTAATTTTTCGGATTTTGGGGTTGGTATGTCACTACCTTGTTTTGAAATGAAAACCTTGTAGAATTTGAGGAACCCATAGTTGACACTAGTTGGATACGAATATAACTTTGTTGGAAGCCTTGACCTTAGGCTTGTGAAAGTTGTTTTGGAATGTTATTGTAAATTTGGACTTTATATCTAATCCTTTGAGGAATCTTTCTATTGGAATTGGAATATTGTTGGGAAATAGGATTGTGAACCTTTCTCGATGTACCGATCTTCCTAATTCCGATCTCTGACAATTGTATTCTTACTATTCTGGCTTGTTCCGTTGTGTTCGCCTTTATGGAACTCTTTTGACCTCCTGAGTAAAGCGTCTTGTTCGTTGACATCTTTATTGACTTCATCCAAAAATTCCACCTTTAAAAGTTCAATTCCTTCTTGTCTGTTGGGTGTGAGTTCCCTATCGCGACTTGCACTTCTCGTTCCCGAGTTGTTTTCCATCTTGCATAGATTCTATATAGTTTGAGTAAACTTTTGGTTTATTTTTCCTTAATTTGGAGTGAAATCTACAATTGACCTCTTTCTATAACATTTGAAAATGATTTCTCACTCTCTTTCAACCCTAGTGTTCGATTGGACATCTAAGCTATTTCTCGTTTTGTGTAATGATTCCTTTTCTTACTATTTTTCCGAGTTACTAAGCCTTGTATAATCATAGTTAGTAAAGATAGTATTCTTACTATAGAATTTTAAACTAAAAATTTGAAAATGCTTGTATGATTTTCAATGGTTTTAACATTAGTGAATGTTGAATCTCGTTGTTGGTGACGTCCCAATAATGGGTTTTCTCATTTATTGGTGTAGAAATATTTTTATATCTTGATATGAATATGGATGTTCTTGTCTGATCAACAAGAGTATCACCGTTTCATTGAAAATATACCTATATTTTCTAATAACTATAATTTCTCCTTCTAAGTTTCGAGGACGAAACTTTTTAAAAGGAGGGGTGATTGTAACGCCCCGTAATTTCGGACCGTTAATATATTTCAAAAATAATTTATTAATCAAATAAAATTTGATATTTAAAGTAATTAAAGTAAAAATAATTCAAAGAAATATAATTTTATTATATTTTGAAGAAAAGTATTGATAGTTTCGAAATGTTTAAAAATAGTTTAAACCGTGTAAAACTTTTTATTTCGAAATAAGGGCGTATCGGGGGGAAAATGACAATTCTTTTGAACGTTGGGTAAACGAAATTGGAAGTGGGTCGTATGAATACTCAATTTTCTTGTAATCTCGTGTTTAAAAACTTCGGTCTTGACGGAATTTGCGTTTGACTTACGGATTTAATTATTATTGAAACGAGTCAAAACCGACTCGAAAAATCCCGACTCAAACCTGACTCCCTCCTTTCCTTTCCCCCTTTCACGCGTCAAACCCCCCTTCCCCTTTAATTTTTTCTGATTTTCCTTGCTTCCATCGTCATCTTCAACCTTACAAAACCAAAACACCATTTTCAACCAAATTCCAAGCTATTTTGGCCATAATTTCTTCGTTTCTTATCGGATTTTCACGAAATTTACCTTTCCGTAATCCCCTCGACGAGATCTACAACTTGGTATAGTTTAATTTCAGTTTTTTTGAAGTTGTTTTAAGACCAAAATTCGGTAATTTCGGTTTTTGTGTTTAATTATTGTGTTTTATTGTTTAATTAGGTGAAGATTTGGAAGACGAGTTCGGGGACTCGTATATTGTAGAGGATAGCGGCTAGTCGTCGTTAGGGTTTTGGTTTTGAGGTGCTAATTGCTCTTTTTCTAGCTTAAGGTAACATATTTCGAGTTACTTGACGAATTATCGTCACAATCTTTGTTGTTTTTGTATGTTTGGTGATTTTTGGTTGAATAGTAGTTTTCACATGTAAAATTTGTTGCATGCATGCTTAATTTGTGCCTTTTGTTAGTTTAAATTAACAAAGTTGAATTGGGAACGATTAATTAATGTTCAGACGGTCTTTTACTAAATAAAAATGGAAAAAAATGGTGGTGTAGGGGGGGGCGGCAGGCCGGCAGTGCCCGCAAGTGAGCCCACGGCTAGCCACAGTTGGCCGGGTCGGTCCGTTGCTTGTTTCGCGGTTTTCCATGTAAAATTTGTCATTTAAGGTTTATTAATGACATAGTTAGTATGAGTACACTTTAGGAATTGGATCATATAAGTAACAAAAATTATGTTAATGGTAAAATTGTGCTCATATTAATAGTTATCACATGTTAGGATAGTTTACAAAATGAAATTGTAATTAATAGGCTCAAAATGAATTTTATAGTGATAATTGTAATGTTTTGTTGATTGTGCCGAAAACTGAGCCTTAATCCCTTTGATCGATTCGATGTCGGTCAATTGAGTGATTGGTCACCGCAATTTAACCGTGCACTGCCGCAGGTGGGGTTGCGGGTAAAAATTCGGTTGGATGAAATTTTAAATGAATTGGATAATCGGCCTTTTTCTTGTTTTAGGCCATTCATTATATTTTTATCTCACATGTGTAATTAGTTGATTTAAGTAGCTTCTTATATTGTAAAAACGGCCCTAGATTCCCCGAAGCCTTTAATTTGGTTAATGTTGTTAGAATTGGAAATTGGTATTGAGGATTCTGTTGGTTTATCTGCTGATTAGACTTTTATATAGCCTTTCACATGATAGAATATTAGAATTTATGTTGGTAAGTAGGACTTTTTGCCCTCTTATGGTTAAGTGGGTGTCTTAATTGACTTGTGTGGTGAGTCTTGTGTGGTGTGGGCTAAAGTATTCAAGTGGGACTAGTGGGACTAGGTCCTAGGTGAGTATTTCGGCCTTCATCATAGATAGGTCTTTATAGTCTTTGACGAGTATATGTTCACTGCTTGATAGCCTTTGTGTTCCTGACTAGTGGATATTTATCCAAGTTGGGGCATGACCTCAGTTACTTATTTTGATAGTAAGTGGTCAGCTTAAGTACTAGCCAACCCTTCGGTGGTGTCCTTAGGGTACTCACTTCACTTTGTTTTAAAAAAAGTTGTGGGTCTTGGGTGCGGTGGTGTGTATCCGCATGTCTAGGTCTGCGCAGATTTTAGGCTAGGGTTGTGTTGTCTCTTGGCCATGTTTTATTAATATTAACCGAGCGAGCCAAGATACCGGTTCGATTACCTTCCCTACCTCGTGGTATAGACTCGAGTTACAAAGTGACTATTGACCGTACTAAGAACTTATGCCTGTCTTTGATATATTGCCCTTTCTTGTTTGATGATTCTATGAATCATAGAAGGTGAGATGCAAGCCGGCTATGGTTGATAGAGTTTGGATTACTATTTGTTAAATGATTCACATGATAGTTTAGTTTGGTCAGTTTAGGGGTCATAGGTTAGATTATAGGGTAATTACATGGTTTATCATATTGTTTACATGTTACATTACATGTTACATTAATTTTGACGATTCGTGGCTGGGAGGACTCGAAGTTACTCCCCACTGAATTGTGGCTTTCGTGTTTGTATAAAATGCGATTGACAGGTTGTTGATGCTTTGTTGGGGGTCACAGACGAGCTAGTGAGCAAGGAACCTTGGACCTAGTTTTGGCTATTCTATTAATAAACCTTTTATCTTTTGGTTTGTATATTATTTGAAGGGACATATGTCTCCCTTTTTCTATTTTGGGTTGTATCATTATGTATTTTCTTACCTTTAGCGGTATTAAGTAAGTTAGATTGTTAGCAATTGCAGGTTTTGGCACCCGTCTATTGGGAATGTTGGAGATGTTGTAATTGGTTTAGAAAAATTTTTGAAATTACAGGTTTTTGGCTAGTTGAACCAATTACAAACATATCCTACCAGTTTTTCTGTAGAATTTACGTAATTAATTAAGGCTAGATTTAAGGGTGTCACACATACACAGGCCAGAAGCTTCAGAGAAAGTCAGAAACGCTCTCAAAATGATAGTGATTGAAGCTATATCAGCCCTGCAGAACAACAAAAGATCATCAGCAAAAGCAAGATGACTTAGCTTCAAACCTCTACATAAGGAATGATACTTGAAATCAGGTTTCTCAGTAACAACCCTGAGTATTCTTGAAAAATACTCTAAACATAGCGTGAAAAGCAAAGGAGACATGGGGTCCCCTTGTCTCAAACCCCGTTGTCCCTTAAAGTAACCAAAATGTGACCCATTCAAAGAAATGGTGAAGGAAGTTGTGGTAACACACACCATAATCCACTGAATCATCTGATCAGGAAACTCAAGAGCAATCAACATATCCCTAATAAAGGCCCATTCAATGGAATCATAAGCCTTTTTGAGGTCAATTTTAAGCATGGCCCTAGGTGTGCAGGATTTCCTCCCATAAAGCCCCACCAAATCTTGACAAATAAGTATATTATCAACAATCTCTCTATCCTTAATGAACGCACTCTGATTCATACTAACAATGTCCATCAGCACTCTAGAAAGCCTTTTACAAATGATTTTGGAAATGCATTTGTAAATGACATTGCAGCAAGCAATGGGACGAAAATCATGGACTGAATTAGGACAGTCCACCTTTGGAATAAGGGTAAGCACAGTAGCATTAACTTGCTGCAGCAGTCTGCCAGTACTGAAGAATTCCTTTACAGAGTTAATCACATCTCCTCCAATAATGTCATAAGCATCTCTGAAAAACCCAGCAGAGTAGCCGTCTGGACCAGGAGCCTTCTCCACAGGAATAGAGAAAAGTGCTTCCTTAATCTCAGCATCAGTTACCTGCTGAACCATCCCTCTTGCATGCTCAGATTTCACTACCCTGCCCTTTTTAACAACAGCAGGACACACAGGAACTACCTCAGTAGAACTACCTAACAAAGCCTGATAGTAATCTAAAAAAGCCTGTTCAATGGCAGCAACCTCAGTACAAGTCACCCCATGCATATCTTTAATCTTAAGGACCTTACTCTGGGCACGTCTAGCTTTAATGGTACTATGAAAGTACCTAGTGTTATCATTAGCTAAATTGACCCACTGAGATTTAGCTTTTTGTGCTAGGAACAGAAGCCTGGCATCATCAAGCTCTTTGTAGGTTTCAGCTGCAACTCTCTCCTCAGCTTGTAAATGCACATTCCTAGGGTCATTATGCAACTGTTTTTGGATACTTTCCAGCAGCATTTTAGCAACCATAACAGTGTTCTCAATATCCCCATACCCTCCATTATTCAGCTTTTTCAAAGGATGTTTCAGATGTTTAAGCTTTTTGACCAACTGAAACATACAACAACCATAAATAGGCTGTCTCCAAGTCTCATTGACAATGCTCTTAAAGTTAGCATGCTTTCCCCACATATTGAAATATTTAAAAGTACCCTTCCTTCTCTCAATATCCTCCCCTAGCTCAATCAAGTAAGGACTATGATCATAAAGCCCCTCAGGTAGGAAAGTAACAACACCATTATGACCATTAAGAATCCATTCATCATTTGCCAGTACCCTGCCAATCCTACTAAATACCCTAGCATCACCCCCCTGCTTATTATTCCAGGTGAAGTAGGCACCAGTAGTGACCAAATCATACAAGCCACACACATCCACACAGTTCTGAAACCCCTTTACCTCAGTATCAGTTACCTGAGACCCAATTCTTTTATCCACATAGAAAACATTATTAAAATCACCCATTACAAGCCAAGGACCATGGACATTAGCTTTCAGAGCTATCAGAGAGTCCTAAAGAGCAACTCTATCAAAATCAGCATTACACCCATACACCAAGGAGCAAATCCATCCAAACGCAGTCATCAGATTAGTAACCTAAGCATGAATGACCTGCAAATCCTTCCTAATGCAATTAACCCCAAACTGTGAGGAATCCCACAATAACCAAATTCTACCACTATCTTTTACCTCACTATTATCAATTATTTGCCAGGGACTGCTAAACCCAGCTTGTATTCTATCTTTATTCTTTATTTTGACCCTGGTTTCAACCAAGCCAAACAGGCTAATTTTATTAATGTGCAAGAATCTCCTAATATCACCTTGCTTATTCCATTTATTAAGGCCTCTAACATTCCAAAATCCTATATTAACCATTTTAAATGATTGTTGATCTCCCCTTCCCCATACTATTCAATATACTTTATCTCAGAGATTGCTGAATGACTTCTAACACAGTAGGCCCCCCCTGGCTGCTTCCCCTCCCTAGTCTAGACATGCGATGAACCAGACTAGCTGGTGAAGCCATCTCATTGCCTCTGAAAGGAATAGGGGTAACCATCACAGGAGGGTCAAGTTGAGGCATCACCACTGCTTCATGCACAGGCTCCACACATTGAACAGGAGCAACCTGCACAGGCACAACAACTGGTTTCACAGGAGCCTGAGCTTTAGGCCTCCACACTTTCTGAGCAGGTTTCTTACGAACCTCATCAGCACGCTTCCTACACATAGCAGCATCATGTCCAATGCCAGAACATTGAGAACATACAAGAGGTTTCCATTCATAAGAGACCTCCTGCTGCTGCACCACATCCTTATCATCAATGAATTCAATCTTATCAGGTAGGGTATGTCCCAGTTTCACTTCCACCATGAACCTGGCATACTCCAAGTACTCCTTCTTCTCAGTAGCATGATCAGGACTAATAGGTGTACCTATTATGCTAACAATCTTAGGTAAGGCTTTTCCCCAAAATTTAAGGTCCAAATTATACAATCGCACCCAAATTCGCACCAAATCAGGCTTATCCTTCACACATTTTACATCAGGTTGCCAATCTCTAATAATAAAAGGTTTATTATCAAAGAAAAGCTGTTAAGATTGAAGCACATAATCCTTATCCTCTTGTTTACTAAATCGAACAATACAAATTCCATTAGCTTGGAACGCAACTTTATCAATCGATAAATCCTTCCAAATTCTTCTAACAAAGCCATCCATAACATGATTAGGAGGATTGGCTCCCAAAACAAAGCAGAATATAGACGAAGACCAACACTCAAGCTCACCTTGAACATCCCATGTTTCAATTTTGACGCGAGGTTGTTCCAATGGTGTTCCTGTTTTCGCGCCAACTGTCTTCCACTCCGTTTCATTAGTAACAGTAATTTCCGGCACTGCACTCACTTCCTTGCTCAAATTGAACGATCGTAATTCCGCTGTCTTAGAACATTCAGCTGTAGTCACTTCAGCAGCAATCGCTCGTAATTCTGTAATATGTATCGTATTACTACTATTTTTGTGTTTATTATTTGATAAACTAGTATTTTTGTGGAGTATTATTATTATTTACATTCCGTCTATTTCTCGCCATTGCTGAAGAAATTGTGGAATTGTAAGCTTTCTCTCTCTGAGTTATGGAATATTGCAAGTGTAGGAAAATTAGTTTATTGGATTTATACTAAAGCTGATAGGTTGTGGGTACAATGGATTGATCATGTCTACTTAAAAGGTCATGATTGACACACTTATGTCCCTCCTTCAAATTCTAACTGGAACTGGAGGAACATATGTAAAGTTAAGGGACTGTTGTCCACTAGGTATGTGAATAACCAGTGGATTCCTGACCCTAAAGGCTATAACATTAAGTCTGGTTACTGTCAGTTGCAGGGAGGACACCCCTCTGTTGTGTGGCACAAAAATGTTTTGGATGCTTGGTGTGTTCCTAAACACTCAATCATTAGTTGGTTGATTAATCATGAGGCTTTAAATAATCGAGAGAAGCTATTCAAGTTGCATATTTGTGAGAGTAATGCATGTTTTATATGTGAGAATGTTGTAGAAACTCATCAGCATCTATTCTCAGGGTGCAGCTATCGAGCTAGGGTAAAGATTCAGCTGGAGACATGGTTACAGATTAGACTCATTCCTGATTATGTGCGTCTTTCTGAATTACAAATCAGAGTGTGTAGAATGGTACTAGCAGCATTCTGGTATACTCTGTGGATTGAGAGGAATGTCTGTAGGATTAACAGGCAACTAGCAAGGCCTAAAAGGCTTGTAAAGGAAATCAAGAGGATTATACATACTCGGATTAAATTGAAGATTGAAGGGGCAGTCAAGGCTAGTGATAAAGCTTGGTTAGCAAAGCTAGATATTTTAGTATAATGAGATTAGTGAACTCTTTCTGATCACAATGGATGTAATTTGGTTTTATGTACTTTGATCAAGTTTGATTAATAAAAAGCTCATATGTTACCAAAAAAAAAGGTAATTTCATTTCTTGCATTACTTTTATTATTCATTTGTCATTAGATAAATTACATCATGCCTTAGTTTATGGATTAAGGAAGACATGCTAAATAACTAAACACAATTATTAAAATGAGATGTCACGATATCAAATAATGGTTTCCATAACATGTTTGCTTTGTATTGTTTAATATTTGGTTATTGGCTGTAATCGTAGATTAAGTTTGTTAATTCGTTCTATATATCGAGAGGCACGAAATTTAATTAAACTAAACATGCTATAGTAGAACGACCTAGCCATATCGAGAGATTGTTAGGACCCGATCTCTGGTCGGCGCTAATATCGAGAGATGGGTGTCTAAAGGCCTACACAATTTATCGTTATCTATACATATCTAAATTAACATGTCTAATTAGTAATTGGCATGTGTGACCCGACTTTCATAGACGCTTTCTTTATTATTGTTTTCATTTTATTTACATAACCAACCAACCAACAACCGATAAACCGATAAACCGACCTCGATAGAATTCAATCCACATCAACTTGTTTAGCAAACTTTCGTCTCCTTGTGGTTCGACCCCTATTACTACATTCATTTGTGTTTAGGAAATTTATCTTTGTTAGGTACACGACAAGCTTATCAGCCGTACTAGAGGCCGTGTTGCTGATACATAAGTTGAAGCTTTGTTGAGAGAGGTTGATGAGTATGATGAGACCATCCATGCTGATGGCAATGATGATGATGATGATGATGATGATGGGGATGAGCAGTAGTGACATCTGGTTTAGGGGAGCTTCTACTTTGCAGCTAGTACTATCCTTCTTTGTGTTTTCTTTTATTGTATTATCTCTAGGTTGCTAGTTATCTCCCTTTTCCCTTTGTTAGTGGTGTCCTTTATGTTGCTGTTGTTATTGGTTATGATTGCTATGCTGCAAGGGTCATACTGAGGGCACCGTGACATTTGGGTTTGGGAGAATAATTATTTATGTTGTATGTTTTACTTTCAGTTGTGTGCTTTAATTAGTGTTGTATGCATGTACCACCGACGTGTTCAAAGTACCTTGTGTGAGTATGGTGTCGTGGACGTGTTCCTAGCACCAGTGGTTGTGGGTACGTCTCGGCGTGTCCCGGTACCGGCGTGACGGTTGGATAATTGTGAGCCATTCATATCATGGTCATATTGTTGACTCACGCACTTGAGTCATGTCATACTTTCTTTTATCGTTAGTGACGTTTGTTGTGTCTGTGCATTATCACCTATCTTTGGGTGGCCTGTGTTGATCCATATGATATTCTTTGGTCATATGGGGAGCAGGTTAACTACAGGATTGTTTGTTGACGTGATCGGGATTCGGGCCGCGCTACGGACTTTGGAGTCGAGTACATAGTCACTAGGTGGATGACATAGCCATAGATGAGTTGTATTGTATTTATTCATTAGTTTATATTTGTAATAACTAAACTTGTTATTTATTTAAGAAATTTTTTTAATTGTAATTCCGATTTCACTGCCTCGGGAAACAGAGACGGTAACGCTCTAATTATCTTGGCCGGATAATCGGGGTGTTACAAAGTTGTATCAGAGCCAGGTTTTGGAACCTAAACCAATGAACCAAAATGAATATAGGAGTGTCTAATAAAATAAACCCGGTATGAGTACAATAGGAGGTCGGTTTTGGGTGAGAAGGATCCCTCATTTCAAAACTAGAACCTATTATTTCGGTTGGTCACTACGTGGGTGGTTATGAGTCGGGAAACGCGAAGTGATATGTTGCATGAATGTATACGTGTTATGATTTTGTTGAACATCTTACCTGTTTTGTTCACTCAAATGAAATGCGATAGCATGTAGATTTTTGAATTTAAGTATTCATATGTATCGTGTGTCGATCTGATGAATGGTTATTACGTGTTAGAGTATAAGGGGCACTAGCCCCGTTCTTTTGCATCTTTTTTCATGTCGTATATATGTTCGAATTTCACTAATGCCATAGTGGGATGTGATTAGTAGTAATTATTAGTAAAATAACCGCTGGTATAAGCATAATAATTTTTAGTCGGAAATTGCAAACCAAAGAGAGGCACCCATTCGAGTGCGAGCTAGTACTCGACCGAGTACCAGTTACTCGACCGAGTACCAGTTACTCGACCGAGTGAACCCAACCACTCGATCGAGTGGACCAATTTCCAGAAACTTTCGAGTTTCTGGAAGTGGAGTGGCACTCGACCGAGTGGACTCAGCACTCGACCGTGTGCCACTTTCTGAGCTATTCATCATTATTTTTCCATTCTCTTCATTGTTAACTAGTATAGTGCCCGTGCGAATGCACAGTATTTTAGAATGTTATGTGTAGAGAACTTAACAATTAGAGCTAATAATAATAATATATAAATGAAATTTGAATTTTATTTGTAATTATCTACAATTGTTAATGTGTAAAAATACTAAGAATTAAATAGAACGAATTTTACATTTTTACTCAGAATAAGTTTATGATTAAAAAAAGAAGATTGTTAGTTTAATTACAAAAACTTATGCTTATTTTTACGCATTTGAAGCATATAATTATTTTTGTAATTTTTGTTACAATATACAGAGTAACAATTTAAACGGAGTAAAAAAATTTACAGAATAAAAAAGTGAAAAGCACACACTGATTTTAATAATATGAGTAAAATCTGCATATGTTTTAAATAGAAAATTTACGACATTTAAAATACATATATTTGACTAATGAGATAATAATGAATAAAATAAATTTGGCCCAACTATAAAAGTTGCGGTGTTTGATAAGATACTTTGACACATAAAGACCATATATTATGTCCAATACATATCTAGATAAAGTTAGGCCCAGTTTCTAGTTAAAAGCATTTAGGCGGGAAAATTTTCAGTTTTCTTATTCTTTTAGTTTAAGGGGGATATTATTGTTTGGACTTAAATTTTCTACCCCATCTTACTCTCTTAATTCTTGTTAATTAACAACTTGAGTGGTTTTCTCATTGTCCTTAATTTTTCCTAATTTGGTTTCGTTTAAACCCACGTTATTCCCTTTAAATTTGTCAATTAATTCCATGTTTTGGTTAGATTCATGATGTTAATCACCTCTTTCCCACCATTCGTGATGTCAAGTATAAAAATTTCATGTTGAATTTTACCTAAAATTTTCTTATGAACTCGAAAATATATGTTATTGAGTCGATAATTCGATTTTTATATTTGTCGCTTGGTTATGGTTTAACAAGGATAAAAATTTGGTTGTTATTACTAACCTTTATTGTATGTTTTAAAATTGCCTTGAAATTTTCGTTCCAAAATTTCCTGAAACCTTAATGTTCGTTCCAAAATTTCGATTTTTAGTGTTTGAAGCTTAGTTTAATTAACTAGTGAGGCACCATCTTGGTTAGTGACAGCATGTATCATTTTGAATCGAAATTTCATTTTTAAGGTGTATCTAAAATCCTTTGAAATTTCATCGAAAAGTGAATAATTTTGATTTTTTTTGCTCTCGAATGTGACTTAATTGTTTGTTGGTACTTAGTCCTTGTTGATGTAGTAATGTGTTGATCCAAATGTTGTTTAACAATTTTGGGTAAGTTCTTAGAAGTTGAAAATTTTGCTCTAAAGTTTTCTTGATTTAATTGAGTGATATGACTTCAATTTTGTTAATAGTGCTATGCATTGATTTAATTTGGGAATCTTATCTCAAAATTTCGCCAATTTTTTTTTTAATACCATAGGGTATACGATTAAATTTTACATGTTCGAGTTTAAAACATGGTTTCCTTGTCTCATAATGTTGCCATTTTACTAATAATGTGTTGTTTTGCTTATATGTGAGTCAATGCCTAGTCTGCCGTGGGGGAAGGGTTATATAGTCGTGATGAGTGGAGACGTATAGGTATATATGGTTGTGTTGGAGAGGATGTGAAACGGGCGTGAGTTGATGAGCCATGAGGATAAAGAGTGCTAATAATGTAGGATGAGTGAGTGCTGCATCTTGAGGATTTTAAATGTGAAACACGTGTTTTATTGGAATTTAAGTAAATTTGATAATTGACTTGGTTTTTGACTTTGAGGAAGAGAGGCACATGTACGGCGTCGTGAATGGTAGGCCATGTGATGAATGAGAATAGTATTGGTTGAAACCTTGGATAATGTGTTATAAATGATTTGGGTTCGGTTATATAGTGGTGTAACTATTGTGGGAAAGAGAACATGGAACGGAAACTAGTTGTATATAGTGTGTGTCTTATTGCCTAGCGATACTGATGCATTTAGGGGATTCAGGTGAAGGGTTGAAGTGTAGAATTATGTATAAACATCAAGTTAGGAATTTGGAAACACTAGGAAGATGAGTTAACCCATACAAAGTTGTGAGTGAGTGAGTTGATTACATAAGATGGCCTTGTGGACAATGGGACAATGGGACAATGAGTGATGTGTGATCTAGGTCGAACCTTTGTTGATTGATTGAACTTATGCATAGTGAGTGAGGATGGGTTTTATGTTGAGGGATATTATGGTTGAACAAGACATGGAAATCTTGAGTTGATAAATAAATGAGATTGAATGGTGGAATAATGAGAAAGCAATTGAGGTATCTAAGGTTAGAATAAAGTGATTATTTGGGTTCATAATTGTGAGAATATGTAAATTGAATTCAAGGATTGACGAGAATTGATAGATGATAGCAAAGATTTATGAAATAGGAATATAAGAAGATATTAGGTTGAATTTGAGGTGACCAAGGAGAATTGAGGGTTCAATATGTCTAGTAAAGGTCGTAGTGAGAAATGTATGGCGAAACTATTTGAGAGTCAGTGTACATGTGTGATATGGTAAGTGATGATCATATTATTATGCCGTCGTCGGCCTTTTTCGAGGAATGTTATTTGTGAGATAAAGTTGTGGATTTAGTATTAGCAAGCTTGGTTTTCGCGGTCATGAGAGTAAGAGTGTGGTATATAATGTTTGAGGATTCAATCATATTGTTGAGGTACTTGATCATTGGTGTATATAGCGTAACCGTTTGATTTAAGTATGCATGCATGACGTGTGAAGGTAGTTGGTGAAATTTTGTCCTATGAGCGGTAGTATAGATGTTGTTTGTGAAGTTGCCTCCTAATCGTCAAGTGAAACACGCACGGTGTACATCGTGATCTAGCTGAAGTGCCTAATTGAGTGAAGAAATAAGAAAGCTTGGGAACGAGTTAGAGAATGAAAACATTTTGCCCAGGTGGCACTCGACCGAGTGGTCTTCTATACTTGAACGAGTGGTCTGCTTTGACCCTTATTTTGTCGATACTCGACCTAGTATGGGGTGTATACCCTTATTTTCGTGATTTATATTGGTTGGTTTGTTTTGGATAAATATGTTGACCCCATATGAATGAGACTTTGTGAATTTTTTATGTTTGATCATATTGAGTGGCATGTTACAATTAAATGGAAATTATGATTTAACATGAGTAATTGGATGACAAATGAGGTGATAATCTTGTTGGATATGTGTTAATCGACGTGATTTTGTTTTATTGTGTAAAACTAAGATGAAACATGCAAGTTATGTGTCTCATAGTGGTCTTTGCATGATAGTGATTGTGACCTTCCACATAAGCGGAAGGGTTGATGATGGATGGGAACGGATATGGAAACACATGCATCATCATGTGGTGGACTTAACGCGGTATATGCGTGGAATGAGGTCCGGAATTGGGAATGTTAATCATGTTGAGACAAATGACAAGAAACTTTACATTAATTGATTGTTTTCTAGAATTAACATAATTTGTGTTTTGATGTGGATACATGTGAAACCATGAGGATTGACGTAATATAGATACGTAGTAATAATCGAGTAACACCCCGTGATAAATACGTATTCATATAACCGACATGAGTTAGAAGTTATCTATGAGATTAGAGTTTCGAACCGTGGGTTAGACCTGGCACTTGACCTTTGGGAGGCTCGTAGGGGTACCCGTAAAGAGACTTCTAGAGAGGTTTTCTAGATTGGGATTATAACAATGGCATAAAACGATACGAGATTTGATAATGGATTTGCAATAGGTAAGAGAGTAACGGGAGTGTCGTTGGGTCTCCCAATCAAACACATTTATATTCTCAACAAACAACTAGTTAGTGGTTAAGTCGAGGTCGATCCATGGGACGGTGTGCTTTGGGTTCTAAGTCTATGTATCTCAATTTGTGCTAGTGTCGCAATTAATTTGGGTTTGTAGTTGTGTTCTAAAATAATGCAAGCATCAAAGTAAAATAAGCAATAAAGGTATAGACAAATAATAAAGGATACTAGGATGTCATGGGATCATAGGGGATTCATGGGAATTGATCATACAAACGTGTTCTCAATTATATAGCAAGCATTTATTGTTGTGATGGGATCGAGTTGGTGTATATCTTAGAATCCCTAAGAAGGTTTAGGTCCCGGAGCCAAATCGATTAGATTGTACAACACCTACAAGTCGACTTAGTCCTTCCTATTCAACTATATGCATGGTCTAATGAGACTCGAGTTGGTTTATGTCTAACAAGTCTCATTGAAAATATAAGTGATAGGTAAAAATGCAAGGATTCATAGGCTTAGTATTTCATCAAACATAACATGTGCATAAGTTGAAATCACAACAAGCAAGCAAATTAATTATGAAGACATATTAGATTAAGCATGAATCATTCCCCATGTTTGTTTACCTTAATTACCCATTAATCCTAGCTAAACGACTACTCACTCATTATCATGGAAAACATGTTATCAATGGTGTCAATCATTACAACAAGTATAAACATGATAAGAGCTTAAGGAAATAAACAATAAAGAGTAAAGAGTAAAGGAATTATACCAAACTTGAGATGATCCAAATAATAAAGCAAAGAATAAAAGAAGAGAACTTGATTGATTGATGGAAAGTTGTCAATTATCCAATAATAACCCAATAATCTTCAATTACCCAAAAGTAATAAACTTGAACAATAATTAAGGAAAGATTAATGTGTGATTTGTGGAAAGATTAAAGAGTAATATATTCTAATCTACTCCTAATCTAATCTAAGAGAATTTCCTACTATGGGAACCTCTTCATAATCCCCTTTCATTATTACAAAATGGGGTATTTATAGTAGTGCATTACTAGGTTAAGTAAGGATAAATTAGTAATTAACAATGCTAAGTTCTAAATTAGGGAAATACAAGTCTCTTCAAGGAGATGAGCATATCGTGCTAGAGTCATCATTATCCGCTCGGACCAAGGAGGGAGACGCTCGGACTGTGGGTTGCGGCGACGAGCGGTTGATGGTCGTGACGCTCGGATGAAGAGACGGGAAGACGAGCGTCGCCTGCTCGGGACGCTCGGATTCTGGGCAGGAGAGACGAGCGTCTTCTTTGTAGTCCGCTCGGATTGTTCCTCAGAATGGTCCTCGCTTTTCCTTCTCTTGCATGCTCTTTATTCTTGTGTTGTCGGTCTTCGTTCTTGCCTCCTCTTTCACACTAGTTCACCCATTATCATCAATAAGCTTTCAAACATGCATGGGAGGCGGAAATTTCCGCCTAATTGTCTTCTTTCCTACAAAACATACGAAATGCACTAGGAAAGCAAAATAGAAAGCATTTGACGGATAAAATGGCTACAGAATGTTATAATAGTATGCAAAATATGCCCAATTAGGGGACTAAATGTGCGCAATTATGAGTCACATCAAATATCCCCAAACCGAACCTTTAATCGTCCCGAGTAAAGAGGTGACTAGAACTAGACCTTTATTTAAACTATCCTAATAATATAGCCGTTGTGAGACATTTAGCGGGTCTCACTCCGCCCCTTCAACTCACAACAAGACAACCATGAGGTAGGATGGCTTCTTGCAAGGCAAGGTGGGGCTTGCCAAAATGGCGATACATCCAAGCATTAAAGCATACAAAACAAGTAATGGATGCATCTACAAAAATGAATAGCCACTTTCCTCATCTAAGTGGCGGAAATTATCTATAAGGGAAGCAATCTAAGGGTACACACTCCATTATAGATACAATTTCTTCAACTTACTAAGCCTAGGAGGATACTAATAAATCACCTCCAAGTTGTGTCAAGCTAGGGTACTTTTATCCTCAATCGTTAAATGCTTTTGTCAAGAGTAGACTCCCTATGGTGTTAGAAACACTGGAGGATCGCAGAATTCCCCTTCTTGCCTAGACAAGAAGAAGGGTCGTCCCCTCTCTAGCATGCACAAAAGTGGATTTGGTGGATAAAGGGATCATTTGTATTTGAGTTTCATATGGGAGTTTGCTTTTGTTGTTGTGTTTCCCCCCAATTTCTTGTGGCATTTGAGATTTGACATTTGAGAACACTTTATTTTCGCCTTTCTTTTGATGTTTGGCATTTCAATACTTGACAACTTTCAACTTTTTGCATTTTCTTTTGAACATTTTCAAAGCTACCCCATTTGTAGGAAGGGTGCTTATATTTGAAGCATAGGAGTTTTCATTTTTGTTACTCCTCTTTTCTTTTGATGTAATTGCAAACTTTTTTACTTTTCATTTCAATTCTTGAACTCAATTTTGAACAATTTTTGTGCCAATTCCCATTTTGATGACAAAATGTGGTAGAACATGGATGAAGAATGGTTGCATGGTTTCAAGGGTCACCTTGGAATAAACGGTAGCCAAGGAGTTATCACACCACAAGGTACTCTTGACTAGGCCTTAATCCATGGGTCAAAGGATACTAGCATGACACATCCTAGGGTGTTTTACAAGTATTCTAACAAGCAAAGTCTTAAGAAGAAAAAGTATCTACAAGGGCCTTATATACACTTGTCAAGTTTCCCAAATAGATGCTTTCACAAAGTTTTTCTAACATGCAACTACATGCCATGATGCAACTAACATATATACATCCTAATGCATATGCTTCTACCAACTAGTATGCCAAATAATCTAAATGCAATCCTATAATCACATTGTTTATACCACATCAATCAAAAGATAAAGCCACATAGTCATTAACATAAAGAGGAAAAATCATATTGGAAAGATCATACCATGCGGTCTTCAATATTCTCATGTCTCAGATGTGGCGTAGTCGATCAATGTGAAAAAGGATGAACAAACACAATATATATAAACACAATATATACGCAAGACTACACTACAAAGGAAATGAACATGTTTTTGAGTTTTTCAATTTTTTAAAATTTTTAAATTTTTATGTTTTTTTGGATTATAAATTCCCATCCCCCACTTTTTTTTGGACATTGTCCTCAATGTATATGTAGGAGTAGGAATGAAAAGGAAAGTACATGTTTTTTTGGATTTTTGAATTTACGGAATTAAAGTACAAGTGCAATGGTATGATATGAATGAATGCATGCTTTAACTAAATGTAATTCTATATGACATATATAAGAAATGAATGCAATCTAAACTATACTATATGATGCATGTTTTCACCTATGATCAAACCTCCCCAAACCGATTCAAGCACTATTTCTAGTGTAGGAGAAATGAGGTTGGGTCATTAGTGACTATGTAAGAATGCAACTAGCTATATGTAACTAATTATATAAATCATGTGAGATATATTACAATGCAAACTATACTAAATGAACTAACTAATGTTAATGCAATATAAATATAATACAAATGCAAGTGAGGTGTAAACTAAATTCAAGGTAATTTAAAATGCAATGCAACTATACATAAGAGGTAGGGAGAGAAGGGTATCATACAATTGGAGATGGTGTGGTAGACATCTATCATTCGTCATCATCACCATCGCGGTATCCATACCCTCTAGAACCTGCTTGGTCATACCCTCCTCCTTGACCATAGGATCCTCCACCTTGACCGTAGACTCATCTACCTTGACCGCCAAAGTTCCCGTCTTGGTTCCCTTGATTAGGGAACAAAAGGTGCGGCTGAGCCCAAGATAGACGATGGCCATTGGGGTCTATATACCCTTGTTGTGCCATTTGGTAGTATTGAGGATAGAGGGCCAAATAGTTGTCTTCTTGCCCTCGGTGTACCCCGAGATCGACCCGTTGCATAAGGCTCATCAAATCATTCACATCCGGAGCATTGGGGACTTGTGATCTAAATGGCACATGCGGAATGGGGTATGGTGGAATGGGTACATAAGATGGTGGTGCAATACCCTTTACAGGCATCGCACGAGGTTGTTGAGGTTGGCGGGGTGCTTCTTCTCTTTGAGGCGGGTTGGGGTAGATCTCAATGTCGAGGAGGTAGCTCGGAGCAGGTGAGTACCGGCTCAACCTCGGGTCGGTAGCAGGTACATTCCACCCCGTAAGAACAATAGAAGAGCACCCCTTTGTAAACCACTCTACACTCCCGGTTTGGGTGTAGGTACACCACCGGTGGTGGTTGAAGATGTCATCCTCATCAATTAAAGTGCTACCCTCAAGTTTCACATAAGCCCCATGAAGGTTAAACCCGGGACAAAGATCATTAGCCAACATTGTAATTAGACCTCCCATCACGAAGGTCTTAATTTGGGAGCTCCCTTGAGCAAAGTCGAAGAACCTTGAGAGCATCTCAAGGGGGGTGTTGAAATTATAAGGCCTCGTCCCTCGAACATTTATATAGGACTCTAAAAAGGTCAAATCAAGGAGAGTGCACCTATCTTGCTCAAATCTCCCATTAATAGTGCCGATAATGAAGCGTTCGGTGATTCGAATCACCGGATGTTGGATTGCGAAGGTATAGCATTTTTTCAAATGTATGAAGTCCCTCCCGGAAATAGCCCTCCAAACTTGGTCCACATCAAAGTCGGCGGGTTTGTCGGTGTTTCTCGTTGGCACAACAAGATCAAAAATACTTGCAAATTGGTCAAGTGTTAGTCTATGGTCGTGATTGCACAATCGGAATTCCATACAAACGGTTCTTTGCGTGTTTGTGACGATACGAAGGCTACTCAAGAATTCCAGGGTAAGGCTAAGGTAGGTCTCTTCATGGGCATAGAATAGTTTTCCAAGCCCCAAACAATCAAAGAACATTTCAGTATGGTACCTTATACCTAGGACTTCTAACACTTTGGTATCAATGAATTGAGTTGGCTCATAATGCCTACCTAGCAATGTGACAAACTTTTTGCGGTGCTCATTGGATGTGAAGATCACTTCCGGAAAGTAATCAAGTTGTTTCACTCCTCCTATCATCACATTGCGATGGCCTCTTACCGGCATCCCTCCTTGGGAAGATGAAGAAGAGCCCTTACGTTTCTTGGTGGCGGACTCTACGATTTTCTTGGCTTTTCCCTTTAGGTTCATCATTTTTCAAGTGAAAGAGTTAGGGTTTTGGGGTTGATTTTTGGGATGGGAGTGTTTGGGAGATGAAGATGTGAGTTTTAGGGTTGATAAGGTAAGGAAATGAGGGATGGTGGGGGTGTTTATATAGAAAAAGGGGCGAGGGACGAGCGACTGAGGGTCGGGCTCGGGCGGATTTCACGAGGTTTCAAAGGAATCCGAGCATCCTGATGTCAGGACGAGCATCTCGCAGAGGAATCCGAGCGTCTTGGTGAGAATTCGCTTGGATTCTTAGTCAGTGATTTTGGCTCTTCTGAGATCGGCTGAGGACGAGCGTCTTTCCTCTGGTACGAGCGTCTTCTTTTAGGACGAGCGTCTTTCTTATAATCCGCTCGGATTTCAGGTCAGGACCAAACAATACCCATAAAGAGGCTCTGTACGAGCGTCTTTCCCTTGGGACGAGCGTCTCGTGCCGTCTTTCTCACTTCTTTATTCTTTTCTTCCAAAAATTATTACCTTGCACCCTTTTGTAATTCCTCCTTATCTTTTTGTGAATTTATGCTCAATAAATGGGTAAGAAACCCTCTCTCACTACTCTCATGTAAGAAAATGTAAGAAAAGTGCGAAATTATACAATATTATACTATGCAAAGGTTTAAGCAATATCTTACAAATGGTGGTTTGAGATAGGACTCCACCAATCTAGTTCAAATTGTCGAAATTCTTTATCCATAGAGCTCAAAGCTCTTAGAAGGAGATCAAAAGCTTGAGAACAAGCCCCGAATAAGCATAAGCATGGTTTGCTCAACTTCAAAGCAAAGCTTGGCCAAAGGAGTTTGTCATTCATTTTCTTTTTCACCTTTTTCTTAGCACTTGAGTATTTACGATGCTTCAAACCAACAAGCCCATGATTCTTGTCAACATAAGGTATGAAGTATGGTTCATACTTGTCCGGAGACTTCCACTTACCATCTTCCTCTTCAATTTTGGTGATGATGATAGCATTTTGATTACTCAATCCTTCCAAGGTAGAAGGAGAATTCTTATGGAATTGATGATCGGGTTCTTTAGAAGTCGAAATTGTGGATGCCAAATTTCCACAAGCAAGTTCATTTACAAGTTTCTTCTTGAGCTTTTCCACCAAGTACCCTTTATATGATGTTTTGACCTTTTGGAGAAGGTCCACCATATCATGTCCAACAATCATAGGTTCCATGGTGGGTGTAAAATAGTCTTCATAGGCAATAGGGAAGGGGCATTCTTCTTCTTCATGATAAGGTATCTCAAATTTCTCAAGGATAGGTTCCTGAAGTAGAGTGATCTCATAACCTTCCGCTTCCTTGTCCCATGAGTTCTTGCAAAACACGATCTTATTATCATGGCTATCTTCATAGGAATCATAAACGGCGGCTTCATTCTTCTTCAATAATTCTTCCTCCACCATCTCAATATTCACATCAAAAGACACACCCTCATACTCACAAAGGCTAAGAGTATTTGGCGTACTCAACCTCATATCTCCTTCATCAAATACAACACTTTCATACTCACAAAAGCTCAAAAGGATTGGCTCCTCCCACTTCTTATCAAAGGTAAATCCTTCAAACTCGTATTCATGATCAATTTCTAAGGAATGGTGAAGAGTAGTTACTTGGGCTTCTTTTATTTAGGCAATTTGGATCTCCAATTCCTCACCTTGGGTAACAATGCCTTGAAGAACATTGTCCCTATTTTGGCTCTCCTCTAGCATTTGTTTGAAGAAGTTTTGTTGATCTCCCATCATTTGGAGGATCACATTTTGAATGGGATTATCTTCTTATTGTGGGTGGGTGTAAAAGTGGTTGTATTGTGGCAATTGAAATTCATTATGAAGTGGGTATTGGGTGGGTGGTTGTTGTGGATATTGGATGTAGTGATTTTGGTGGGAAAATTTGGGGTAGTAGTTAGGATTTTCATTGTATGAATAGTAAGGTAGGTTTGTGTTGACTTGCTCCTCAAACTCCCCATACCCATAGTCATACTCAAAAGATCCACCACATACTCCATATGTCAAGTCTTGAGCCATCATAG
This sequence comes from Silene latifolia, assembly GCF_048544455.1. NCBI lineage: Eukaryota > Viridiplantae > Streptophyta > Magnoliopsida > Caryophyllales > Caryophyllaceae > Silene > Silene latifolia. The sequence goes on along the minus strand of NC_133535.1, from coordinate 45,810,477 downwards.
CTAAGACAAGGAAACAACTACAAACATGGAAACTACAACAAAATGGTAAAAACGAACCTTGAAGAACAAGTTCCTCAAGGTTAAAGCACAACTAAAAATAGACAAACAAGTAAGAATTTAATCACATAACACCGTCCCCGGCAACGACGCCATTTTGACGGGAGTGTCGTTGGGTCTCCCAATCAAACACATTTATATTCTCAACAAACAACTAGTTAGTGGTTAAGTCGAGGTCGATCCATGGGACTGTGTGCTTTGGGTTCTAAGTCTATCTATCTCAATTTGTGCTAGTGTCACAATTGATTTGGGTTTGTAGTTGTGTTCTAAACTAATGTAAGCAACAAAGTAAAACAAGCAACAAAGGTAGACAAATAATAAAGGATACTAGGATGTCATGGGATCATAGGGGATTCATGGCAGTTGATCATACAAACATGTTCTCAATTATATAGCAAGCATTTATTGTTGTGATGGGATCGAGTTGGTGTATATCTTAGAATCCCTAAGAAGGTTTAGGTCCCGGAGCCAAATCGATTAGATTGTACAACACCTACAAGTCGACTTAGTCCTTCCTATTCAACTATATGCATGGTCTAATGAGACTCGAGTTGGTTTATGTCTTACAAGTCTCATTGAAAATATAAGTGATGGGTAAAAATGCAAGGATTCATAGGCTTAGCATTTCATCAAACATAACATGTGCATAAGTTGAAATCATAACAAGCAAGCAAATTAATTATGAAGACATATTAGATTAAGCATGAATCATTCCCCATGTTTGTTTCCCTTAATTACCCATTAATTCTAGCTAAAAGGCTACTCACTCATTATCATGGAAAACATGTCATCAATGGTGTCAATCATTACAACAAGTATAAACATGATAAGAGCTTAAGGAAATAAACAATAAAGAGTAAAGAGTAAAGGAATTATATCAAACTTGAGATAATCCAAATAATAAAGCAAAGAATAAAAGAAGAGAACTTGATTGATTGATGAAAAGTTATCAATTCTCCAATAATAACCCAATAATCTTCAATTACCCAGAAAAAAATAAACTTGAACAATAATTAAGGAAAGATTAATGTGTGATTTGTGAAAAGATTAAAGAGTAATTTATTCTAATCTACTCCTAATCTAATCTAATAGAATTTCCTACTATGGGAACCTCCATCATAATCTCCTTTCATTATTACAAAATGGGGTATTTATAGTAATGCATTACTAGGTTAAGTAAGGATAAATTAGTAAGTAACAATGCCAAGTTCTAAATTAGGGAAATGCAAGTCTTTTCAAGGAGATGAGCATATCGTGCTAGAGTCATCATTATCCGCTCAGACCAAGGAGGAAGACGCTCAGATTGTGGGTTGCGGCGACGAGCGGTTGATGGTCGGGACGCTCGGATGAAGAGACGGGAAGACGAGCGTCGCCTGCTCGAGAGGCTCGGATTCTGGGCAGGGGAGACGAGCGTCTTCTTTGTAGTCCGCTCGGATTGTTCCTCAGAATGGTCCTTGCTTTTCCTTCTCTTGCATGCTCTTTATTCTTGTGTTGTCGGTCTTCATTTTGCCTCCTCTTTCACACTAGTTCACCCATTATCATCAATAAGCTTCCAAACATGCACGGGAGGCGGGAATTTCCGCCTAATTGTCTTCTTTCCTACAAAACATACGAAATACACTAGGAAAGCAAAATAGAAAGCATTTGACGGATAAAATGGCTATGGAATGTTATAATAGTATGCAAAAGAGGCTCAATTAGGGGACTAAATGTGCGCAATTATGAGTCACATCAGAGAGAGTGTTGAACCTGAAACATAAACATTTGTGGAATTTAGTAATAACCATATGAGAGAACACTATGAGGTTTGATAGTTGAACTTCGGGACGAAGTTCTCTTTTAAGGGGAGTGAATATAACAATTCGGAAATTAAGGAAAGAGAAAGTACATAATGTGAGAAAGTAGTGAGAATTGAGAGAAGAACTTTGGGATGAGTGCGATGTTTAGAAAAAGCGTATACGGTTGATAGGCATGTGAGGTGCAAGAGAGTGCATGATATTTATGGAAAGGAGAGAGTGAGGTGAACTTCGGGGACGAAGTTCTTTTTAAGGGGGGAGATTGTAATACTCCGTATTTTATAATTATATAAATAATATTATATTGTATTTGTATACGGATTATGTATGAGACAGAATAATAATAATAATAATAATAATAATAGTAGTAGTAGTAGTAGTAGTAGTAGTAGTAGTAGTAGTAGTAGTAGTAGTAGTAGTAGTAATAATAATAATAATAATAATAATAATAATAATAATAATAATAATAATAGTAGTAATAATAATAGTAATAATAATAGTAAGTTATAATAATAATAGTAATAATAATATGAGATTTGAGATACGATACTTGTATACGTATACCGCACTCACCATATATATATATATATATATATATATATATATATATATATATATATATATATATATATATATATATATATATATATAGAATGAGGATCCTGTGCGAACCATTTTACGGTGTGAACCGTACGAACTAATTAAATCCCCTCAGATTAATACAACCAATGGTCAATCCCTCATTACTAATACAGTAATACCTCTCCTCTCTCGTTCCTTCAACCTTTAACCACCCTTCCCCTTATCAACCACCATCACCACTCGTCCTCACCTTTAGACACCATCTGACGGTTGCCGGAGTTCGCGTGTCATCTTCACCGTCAACCTTTTTTATATCTTCTTCACAAAACGTTGCCGCCGACCTGCTGGCCGCAACACCGCCATTCCCCGAGATCTCTTCGAGCATAATTGACCCAGATTTACCATACAAAGAAATTAATCGAACAATAAAACCTTCGTCACTGGTCTCCACATCCTTCTTTTGATCATCGAGGATTTTATTTCGATTAATCCGACAAGTTAAGCCCAGGTTAATTGTTGAACTATGAACTCATAATAGATTCAAAATCCTGCAACAAATTCACCAATGCGATTAATTTTCTGAAATTTATCTTCTTTTTTCGTAGATCTATGATTTGAATCACTTAGTTTTTGAAAAAACGGCGATTTAAAATGAGGTTTGAGGTGGTCGTGCAGGCACTTGACTGAGCCATGGTGGCGTGGTGGTTGGATTTGATGTTTGCTGGAGTTAGTTCTGGGTTGTGGTGGAGATACAATAATATTTGGAGCGGGTGGTGTCGTGGTAGCCTCGGGGACGACGTTTGCTATTTTTTGTTTATGGGTATGTGTGGCGCTAGTGTGTTATGTCACCGGAAATTTGGTGCGACCAGCAGGGGTTGGTGTGACGGTCGGAGGCAGTGCTGTGTGGAGTGTGTTGGGCGGTCATGGCGAGGGGGGTTGGTGGAGGTCTTGTGTGATGGGTTTCGTGGTGGGGTGTGTTGAATGACGATTTGATGAGCGGTAATATACGACGGTGGTCGGAGGTTGTGCTACCGCTCATGGAGATGCGAATACGAAGTCGAAGGTTCAGCAAAGTTGTCGTCATCAGGTAACAGGTAACGGGAAATCTGAGTGCTCATATTTGGTCGATTTTTCTCGATCTTTCATGACTGTTAGTGGTGTGGTGACTGTTACGGCAGCGTGATGGTGGTGGGGGGCAGTGGTTGTGGTGGTTGTGGTGTTCGCGTTGGTGGAGTGATGCAGCCGGTGTTGTTTGTGGGATAGTGGTGGTAGTGGTGTGGTGTTAGTCAGGTCGGCGTGGTGGTGGCGGTGGTGGGAGCCATGTGGTGGTGGTGGCATTAGTGGGGGCAGTGGTGGTGGGGGCTGTGATGACGGTGGTGGAAGTGGATACACAAAATACCACCCCAGATATACATGGTATTGATACGGGATACATGTGTATCCCGTATTAATACCATGTGTATCCGGAGGTACTAGCTAGTGTATCTGGAAATGCGTTTCTCATAAATCTATGATAAGATGCGTATCCCACTTTAATGACATGCGTATCTGGGGTTAATAAGATGTGTATCTGGCTTTAATGTCATGTGTATCCGCAAAAAAATATAAAATGTATCCGCAAAAAATATAAAATGTATCTGAGAGTTAGTGTTAAAACTTGTAACAATTTCCACAAAGTGTATCCGCTAATAATATAAAATGTATCCGCAAATAGTATAAAATGTATCTCGGAGTTAGTCTTAAAACTCCCAAAAAAATTAGTGTTAAAAAAGTGTAAAAGTGCAAAAGTGCATCTACATATGTTATAAAGTGTATCTGAATAAGAGGTGTATCTATTAAGTAAATAAAGTGTATCCGTAAAAAAAAAAAAATGGTTTGAAGCTAGTTCGTACGGTTCGCACCGTAACTCAGTTCGTACCTGAACCCGCCTATATATATATATATATATATATATATATAGAGGCAAGATCCGGTGAGTTTGCCACTTTTCGTGAGTTTCCCCCGCATATATAAGCAAATGAGTTGACAAAACCCAATTATCAAAAATCTAGCCGTCATAATCGCAGCCGCTTTCTCTCTCTTTCTCCCCCTTTCTCTCTCTACTGATAAACACTCTGTTTCATCAAAAAATCAACCGAATTTTTTTCATCAGTTCTTCAAATTTTGATCAACAAATTTGATCAAGAAAATTCATCAGTTCTTCAAATTTGATCAACAATTCGTTCATTATTTTGATTCTTTCAATTAAAACTATCAATTTGTTCATCAATTTTTCGAAATTTGATCCACAATTCTCCGAAAACCCTAATTCTTCAAATTCGACTGAAGGTATTGATATTTCTTCCCTATTTCTGATTTAATAATCGAATAATTTCAGTAATTGAATCAAATAACAAATTCTGCCTTAATTTACGTGTTTTTCTAATAAAATTCAGCTTCAACGATTTGAATTGAGACGATCAAACGCTTACTATGATTGATAATAATGTTGATAATCAAACAACGATGAATTCAGGTTTAAATTTGTGACATAATGCTGATATAAAAACTGTTGTTATTACGTTGATAAGTTTTTTGTTCAAATTATCGATTGCATGTAAGTTGTTTTCATATTGTTTTCATAACAAGTAATTGCATGTAAAGTTTAAGCGTAATTGCATGTAGGTTTTCATTCATGATATCATTCAATATCTAGTATTTGAATAATTGGATTACAATAATACAATAATCGCCTTTAAGTATTAAAATAACTTTGTTATTACATTAAAATAATCTGTGTGTGCATTGTGGTGGACTAGGCTACCAATTTCACTAAAACCCTTCCCCCTCGATAGAATAATTGCATTTGTATAATACAATAACCGCATTATAACGTTAAAATAATTGCTTTGTTGCACTGATTGTGTTTTTCATAATAAATACTATTTTATAGGATCTGACAAAAAAAATCCTTACAATAACTACTCTTTAATAATGAAATAACTTTGATATTACATTAAAATAACTGTGTGTGCATTGTGGTGGACTAGGCTACCAATTTCACTAAAACCCTCCCCTCTCTGATAGAATAATTGCATTTGTATAATACAATAACTGCATTATAACGTTAAAATAATTCTTCAGAATGAGATTGTTTTTGTCATAATAAATACTACTTTATAGGATCTGACCAAAAAATCCTTACAATAACTACTCTTTAATAATGAAATAACTTTAATACTACATTAAAATAACTGTGTGTGTATTGTAGTGGACTAGGCTACCAATTTCATTAAAACACTCCCCTCTCTGATAGAATAATTGTATTTGTATAATACAATAATCGAAAAATAACGTTAAAATAATCACACTGCAGAGGTTGTATTGTTTTGTTTTGTATAGAATCTAAGATATTGAAATTAATAATACCATAACAGTTCTCTTGTTTTAATGTTTCCAGGCATTGAAATTAATACTACCAATGCAACAACTTTTTCTACACCTCTGCTTTGCGTCGAAACAGGAGAAAATACTATCCATAATCGGGATTGAGATATACTCCGGTGGCAGTGAGGAGTGGAATAGGATGGTAGAAAATGGTTTCAAACCTGCTCTGGGGTTAATGTTTGTAAAGCTGGAGGAGGCAATAGAGTTTTACAATTTATATCTTTGTGGCTTGTGGTTTCATACCAAGGAAGTACACACAAACAAGATTCCGTGATGGTTTGATAGACAAAAAATCAATGGTCTGCAACAGACATGGATTCAAAGAGGATCGCAAAAAACTCAAACCTGTTGTTGAATTTGAAAACACAGAAGAGAAAAAAAAGAGGAAAAGGTCTGTAGAGCCAAAGAAAACAAAAATAACAAGATTTGGTTGCAAGGCAAAAATACGGTTTTGTCTTTGTATTCAATGACCTTAAGGAGCTAATAGGGTATGCTATTGATACGTTTTATGAAGGTCATAATCACAAGCTCTGCTCACTCAAAGAACGGGAATTCGGAAAAATGTAAGAACACTTAACCTTTACATGAAGCGGACAATTGTTAACAATTGTAAACTCAACATCGGGGCTACCAGGACTTTTAGAATTTCAGGCGGAACAATCAAATGGGTATGCAAACATTGGTGCATCTCTCACAGATTTCAAGAACTTCAAAAGAAATATTAAATGTTATATAGGTGAGAATGATCTTGACATGATTCTCGATTATTTAAAGGCGCTTTCTCAAACGCAAGATGGCTTTTACTATGCTTACCAAGTTGATGAGGATAATTGTTTGGCTAAACTCTTTTGGGCAGATGCACAAGCAAGAATGAATTATTCCTTGTTTGGGGACACCATCACCTTTGATCCTACTTACGGTACTAACAAGTACCGCATGGCCTTCACCCCATTCACTGGTGTTGACAACCACAAAAAATCGGTGACTTTTCTTCTTGCACTTGTCGATCATGAGAACGATGGGTCATTCATTTGGGTGCTTAAGAAGTTCCTTGATTGTATGGGCAACAAGGAACCTCAGTGCATTCTTACCGATCAAGATCCTAAGCAATTAAACTCGGGGTGCGTTCGTATTCAAGCAAGCAAGACATCGCTCGCATGTGGCATATAATGAAAAAACTTACCGATAAAGTTGAGTCACGGATTTGTAAGGAGACTGACTTTGTTGAGCGGATATGCGGAGTTGTTTGGGATACTGACTTGGAACCCATTGAGTTTGAAGAAAAATGGACTCAAGTGATTAATGACTTTGAGTTGAATGATAATACTTGGTTGACATACATGTATGGCAAAAGGCACAAATGGATACCGGCTTACTTTAGGGATTTGCCTTTAGGTCGCCTTTTGAAGACTACACAAAGATCGAGAGTCAAAACAGTTATTTCAAAAGATTTGAGAGCATAGACGGCACACTTGTAGAATTTTGGTTGCGTTTTCAGAGTGCAATGGAACAACAACGCTATAATCACATATTTCTTGATCTGCAAGTGACAAAGACATTGCCACAGAGTTTCTTCTAAGACAATGATTGAAAAACATGCCTCTAAAATCTACACACATACTGTTTTCTATGAGTTCCAAGAGCAAGTGCAAATGGCTCCCTGTTCGTGTGCCGTTGTTGGATTTTTCGAGCAAGGAAACATGCACATTATAAATGTTGAAGATGCCTACAGGAAGCATAGAGTATTTCAGGTTATTCAATTTTATAAACATAACTGTCTTTTTACTTTAACATACAATAACTGTGATAAAAGAATACAATAACCGTCTTTTACCATTACAATAATCATGTGAAAACTATACAATAATCACAATTATGCTTTACAATAATTGATGTAGAGTTTATTTGCAATTGTTTCGATTTTTTTCCATAAATATATTAATTTGATAATGCTTTACAATAATTGATAATGCTTTACACTTGCCAATTTGTTACAATAATCAAGGATATGCTTTAAAATAATTGGGGGAAGAGCTTTACAATAATCAGATACATGAGAGCTTTAAAATAATCAGAGGTATGCTTTAAAATAATTGGGCAAACGCTTTACAATAATCACTACATGAAGGTGATAGAATAATTGCATTTGATCATTTGAATAACTGTCTAGAGATATTACAATAATGACTTAAAGGCATTACAAAAACACTAACTTGTTCATCAATCAATGATGACTACATCAAATTTGTTAAACAATCAATAATGACTATCTAAACATTAGATTAAAATAATCGAGGTATGCTTTACAATAATTGGCAAGTACATGTTGAACATAAAAAAACTGAAGGACTTCTACCTTGGTGTTAATTGCTAGTCTGCATAAAATAATTCATGTTGAACTATATAATAACTATGATTGCCTTTTAAAATAACTACACTTTGTGCATGCGGGTTGCTCACAATAATGAATCAAAGGAAACAACATGTACGTGCAAGATGTTTGAGAGGAAAGGAATCCTTTGTAAACACATTATATGGATTATATCGGAAAAGGATCGCAACGCATACCGGAGCAAAGACATCGAAAGTAGATGGACGAAGAAATCATATAGAAAGCCTTTGTATGGACTGGATGGAAAGTTATTGCAAGACTACGATCCCACTGATTTGAGAAAATTGGAATTATCAAGGGTATGGTCAGAGTTTTATGCAACAATAAGTGTTCTTAACTCGATGCACGATAATCGAATCAAGGAGCTAAGTTTGATGCTTTTACAATTCCGAGAGAAAATAAATCCAACCAAAGAGAGCTTGACAAAGGATCAAGAACTGGAAATGCTCTTAGGTTGTTCACCAAAATCAAATATTCTTTGTTCTTCCACCCAAGATTGCAAAAAACAAAGGAAGCGGCATGAGAATGAAATCAAACAAGGATAAGGCAATTGAGAAGGCGAGCAAACCGAAGAGGCTATGTAATAAGCGCAAACAAATGGGACACCATGACAAGAGAAACTGTCCAAATCCGTTTGTTGAGCATGCTTTGGAGGAAGAAGATGAAGAGGAAAATGAAATGGAGGATGAAGATGAAGAAGAAGAATGAAAAATGAAAAATGCATTACGCTTTAAAATAATCAAGATTACGTTTTAAAATAATCCATATTATGCTTTACAAATAACCGCAAGATTGCAAAATAATTGTGTTAGACTTTTTACAAGTAATCGGGGTATACTTTACAATAAGTGTGTTAGACTTTTACAATAATCAAAGTTATGCTTTACATTAATTGATGTTGAATTTTTTTGCAATTGTTCGGATTTTGTTCATTTAATAATACCTTGCGCTATTACAATAATAATGTGAAAACTATACAATAATCACAATTATGCTTTATAATAATTGATCTTGAGTTTATTCGCAATCGTTCGATTTTTTTCCATAAATATATTAATTTGATAATGCTTTACTGTAATTGATAATGCTTTGCACTTGCCAATTTGTTACAATAATCAAGGATATGCTTTAAAATAATTGGGAAAGAGCTTTACAATAATCAGATACATGAGAGCTTTAAAATAATCAGAGGTATGCTTTAAAATAATTGGGCAAACGCTTTACAATAATCAGCTACATGAAGGCTGATAGAATAATTGCATTTGATCATTTGAATAACTGTCTAGAGATATTACAATAACATGACTTAAAGGCATTACAAAAACACTAACTTGTTCAGTCAATCAATGAATGACTACATCAAATTTGTTCAAACAATCAATAAATGACTATCTAAACATTAGATTATCGAACAAATCCATCTAGAATTGTTTGCTAAATCCATCTATAATCAATCAATTGTTCTTTTATTTGTTTCGCCGAGAAGGACCAGATGAATTGTTGTTTTAACCCTTTTCTTCCCCGATCTTTTGAATTTTAAAACTTCTTTCTCTACTTCCGATATACTCACTTTGAAAGTTCCCACTTTTTCCAAAAGAGATGCTCTTGACTCGTTGACATCTGACATCAACAAAATAGCAACCATCTCAAGCCATATAGGAATCCTCTCACATTTCTTGTTAACCACATACAATCCTTGCTCGTGATTCCCTTCATATGTGAGCATGTGAAACATTGTGTAAAATCCCGATTCCTTATCACCCTTGATAGTCGCTTTCCATTCAAAATCAACATTCACGAATGTAAATGTGTTAATGACAACTCCTTCTTTTTTTTGTTTTCCTTGTCTCCAAAAAGTCGAAAAACAATTAACCTACAAACATGTACAAAAAAAGAAAGAATTAGAAAGCACGACTATACAATAACAAGTTTAAAACAATACAATAACTTTGTTACAACAATACAATAATTTCCGATTTGAAAATAGCATTTGTATATGATCGGGAGTTAGAAAAACGTCTTCGCAATCTTTGCAAGTCTGTAGAAATCGGATTTTACCCAATCTTTATGCGACGTATGGTCCAAAGACATCAACCGTCTTGTTCATAAAGTTCACACAAACACAAAAGTAGTACTTCTCTAAAGACAACGGGATGAAGACAAGGTCCACATCGATCTCAGAGTTTACAACATTTTCACCTAAAAAATGGGACCAAGACTGCACAACCTTGTCTTTCTCGGGTCGTCGATTACATCATCACTATCCATCCGCTTGCTCTAGCATCTCTTCAAAGATTTCCTATAAATACCATAAAACTGTTAATAAAATTGAAGATAAATGATTAAACATTCTACGAAGAATCGAATAATGAAAAACAGATCATACCATATGTTGTGTCCCAAGGAACATCATCACTGGCGCTTCTTTCTCCTTAACCTCCATGAAATTCAAGACAAACCGACCAGGCGGCTATTACGCGCAACTCGGTGTAATCTTGGGCCGTAGAAAGAATATCGAGACCTATCCAAGATAGCATTGCCCCTTGAAAAAGAAGTTCACCGCAAAGGAGTTAAAAAAAAAAGCTTAGTAAATTTTAAAAACAATATTTAAAAAATAACTACCAAAGAACAATAACGAGTTTTTCATAAAACAATAACTATGTTAATGTAATACAATAATCGATTATTGTACTACATTAACATAGTTATTGTTTTATGAAAACTCAATTATTGTAATTGTAAAAAAACATAGAATAATTGAACTTGTAGAATACAATTATTAGAATAATCACACAAACTTGTTTCTCATTGAGTTTGGACAAAAATGAACATACTCATCTGCAAGATTGTAATCATCCAAGAAACAATAATCAACAACTTGTTTCTTCTTGCTTGGCATAGCGTGTGTATATCTGCTGTTAGCCCTCATAACTTTTGAAACAACAAGAAGATTTGTATCGCCTTGCCACGATTTATTGAGCGACCAAGACCATCGAGTTCGGATGCTACCTCGGCGATCTAATCATCCCAGCGCTCATAGGTGTACCAGGCATACTCTTTTTCCTAGGCCCCGGAGTACCTACACCATCATCAGGTTCCTCTGCCATAACCCTAAGAGCTTCCAAAGCATCGCTTCACCCTTGCCGCTTCCAACTCGGCTAACCTACGCTTCTCAAGCAAAAAGCAGTGACAAAGGTGCCTTTGTCTTTGTAAAATCATCAACCAAATCCAACAATTTTTTCCTAATTTTGTTGATATTGGCTAAAACCAAGATGGCAGCTATCTCAGCTCTATATATGATCCTTTTCAATGCGTCATGCAACTCAGATTTGAACAACTTCCCAAAGATAAAACATCATATGAATCATGACAAAAACACCACAATCCAAATTCTGGGACCCTTCCGATTTCCACCCAAAAGCCACATTTACAAATTTGAAATTGCGGACCTCACTGCCTCTTTCAAAACCTTTCTCGACAAGATAACTACCAAATATTTCAACCTGGTTACATTTTTAAATCAAAAATCATCACTAAAGAACAAGAAAAATAACTAGAAGAAGTAGATGAAAACAAAAACTTATAATAAGGTACATACAATAGAGTTGGTAGCCAACACCCAGATACTATCTTCAAAATCAACATATACACGATTGTCAAGATAGTCCACAGTCTTCCCCACAAAGTTAACAACAACACAGAAAAAATGATCTCCAAAATGAACAGGAATAAAAACCTGGCATGATAAAACAGACGTACATAAACCTTTCTTTGTTCTCAACAATAAAATAATCAACGAGAAGAAAGAAAGAACAGAAAAGAATTGGAAAAATTACCAAATCGGCACCAATGTCAAGAGAACCTTCGTTGTTCTCAATGATGTTGTCCCAAACATTAGAAATTTCCTTTCGTATAAATCTTTCTCATCATCAGCAGCTTTGATAAGCTTAAACAAAGAAGCCCATGAAAAATATTACCACACGATAAGAGAAAATGAAATATCACAATGAAAAAACTTGGTTAACTGAATACAATAACTACTATTCTGCTTTACAATAACTATCACAACAAAAACAGCTTTCATAATACAATAACTGAGTTTTCATAATACAATAACATTGTTATTGTAATACAATAATCGATTATTGTATTACAATAACAATGTTATTGTATTATGAAAACTCAGTTATTGTAACTTGTAAAAAAGACAGAATAATTGAACTTGTATAAATACAATAACTGAAATACAGTATTAGAATAATCACAGAAACAATAAACAAAATTGAAGAATAGGAAAATTGAAGAATAGGAAAAACTGTTTTAGCTGAATCAAAAAACAGCTAATATACTTTACAATAATCAAGTAACTACAATAGAATAACTGTCATAACCATTGTAAATTTACTGATACAGAAATATATAAAAAAAAATCACATACCGAATGACTTGTACAAAAAAAACTTCTTGTGGGGGATAACCCTTTCCCAACCTTGACCAGCATGTCATTAAGTAAGAATGACCAGCAATCAATCACGTTCGATGTGATCATAGTCTTAGCAGACAATGAAATAATGTCATCTCGAGTTAACATGTGATGAAATGAAAACACAACCAAATCCTCCCTGCCACATGAAAACAAATTATATAGTAGATATATTAGCAAAAAAAGAAAAAAAAAAAAAGAGAGGGGACAAAAAACATATAATGCTTACCCAATTCGTAGGTCATGATCGTCGAGAAAACAAGTAATCAAGTACGGTCTTCCTCCGCATTAAAATAGGAGCAAAAAGCTCCTTGTACTTGCACAAAAAAAGAAACTACAATCTGCATCGGGATTGGGTGATTCACAATCTAAATCACACCCTATACCACAAATCCCAAAAACGTATGCTCGGGCATAACGTCCGAATGCAGCAGTAAGCACTTATCTTGAGAATTATCTTGGATTCTATCCCCAACAACACCCTCGTTGACAACTTTGTTAACAACGTCATCCACACTACTCAAGTCCACAGTTTCATTCTCAACATCAATATTATCAATGCCGTCATCAGTTGGCACCTCCTCATTCGGTTTCTCAACCGCTACATCAGAGACCTTATTTTTACCTTTCTCCCGAGAATAAACCACCTTATATTTTTCGGGATCAAACGCAAAACCCCCATTCCTTTCATCTTTTCCCTTTTCATGCTCCCCCTTTTCATGCTTCCCCTTTTCATGCTCCTTACAAAAACTTTCATACAACGGCGGTTTACTTCCCTTTGTTTCATTTCCTCAGCTTTTTCACAAATAAAATTGAAATATTTAGTGAACAAAGAATCATCGTCACTAATGAAAGCAGGAGTCGAAGAAACTGAAGTGGCTGTCGAAGAATCTTCAACTGTTGAAGAACCACACTCCTTCCCCATCGCTTCCTTCCGTTGCGTGTACAAATGGAGAAATATCTCAACATCCCTCTTCATCATCAAAAGATGTGCTTGGGAAACCTAAGAAAAAAAAAAGAATAATTATACTAAGTCTTTACAATAATTATAATAACTCTTTACAATAATTATACTAAGTCTTTACAATAATTGTCCTAAGTCTTTACAATAATTGTACTAAGTCTTTACAATAATTGTCCTAAGTCTTTACAATAATTATAATAAGTCTTTACAATAATTATACTAAGTATTTACAATAATTGTCCTAAGTCTTTACAATAATTGTCCTAAGTCTTTACAATAATTGTCCTAAGTCTTTACAATAATTTACAATAATTGGAAAAATAACTGCTACAAAACTTTAAAATAACTACACTACACCTTTACAAAGAACTACACAAAAAATGATTGAAAGAATGATTGGAACTTACATCAGTGGCCTTTGCTCGAATAACATCATCGTATCAAAAAGTCAGGCGATTCAGATACTTTTTCCGTGTTGAGTTTATCAACGATCGCACACACCTCAGCGACTTTTGCTTCTCTTAGCGTTTGCGGACGGGATACACACCATTGACATATTCCCCATTACCTAGCGAACTGGACTTGAGCTCGACATACACCTACTAACAAAATACTTCTCATCCCGAGTGCTTGATAAGAGGAGTCTCGAGAAGACATTGTTTTTTCCTTAAAAGACAAACGATGGAAGTATGCCACCATAACAACAAGTATGCAACCACGCAAAGTAGAGAACCCAGTTCTACACTTTCGACAACACCGCGACTAATTTATCAAACACATACCCACACCAATCCAAATGGTGGATACGTGAAACATCTTGCACCGCTTTAAGAATTGTAAAGTCAATTCCATAATTTGAAGGGGGAGCAAGGACAATGGACATAGCATAAAGCACAAAATGACCTCGAAATTCATCTCCCCATCATCCCCCAAATCGTAATTGCAAAGTATAAACAAAGCAGGGATAGTAACATAATTTGTCCCTTCTACGTTAAACTTCTTAGGAACTCGCTTTCAACGTTTCTTGTGAAGACAATACACTATGTCCAGTGTAAACAACCTCAACCTTATCACCACCATTTGGCAATCCAAAAACATCACACACATCATCTTTTGTGAAGAAATTTGACATCTCTTGCTTTAAAAATATGAGCAAAAGATAGCATTAAAGTGTTTTACAAACAATGGTATAACACCCAATGGTATATCTTGGTCACTTTAAAATCAAGCAAACCACCAAATCCGATCTCAATGATGACCTTTTTTGATTTGGACCAAGTTGTTTTACCGATTAACCAAACCATTAGGACGATGACTCACTTTAATGTTTGAAGCCTTTGAAAAAGGAAAATCAAGCAAAAATTAAAAAGAGTAACACATCAAATAAAGAGAAACTCATAACAAGGGGGCAAAGACACATATACTCACATGTTCAATTTTGAAGTTCCAGGAACCTTCATGAGCTTCTTTTTTGGAAAATTTACTTTTGAGCGTTTCAAATCATCTTTATTACCATCTTGGGCTCCCCTACGTTTAGGACCCATTTGTTTGTATCATCGAGCAAAGAATACAAAATTATCAGAATAAACACAAAAAATATGACAACAACTAATACAATAATCGAATTTTAATAATACAATAATCAAAGATACAAGAATACAATAACTGGACTTGACTAAAATGATAACTAAATAATACTACGTATAGAATAACTAAATTACTATATTACAATAACTATCACAATACATTACAATAACAACATCAATATATTACAATAACAAACTTTTCATATCAAGATAACTGGACTTGACTAAAAGCTGACTTTTAAACACTAACCAAAGATCAATATCTAAAATAATACTCATTACAATAACAAATTTTCTAAATTACAATAACTAGCACAAATACATTACAATAACAACATCAATATATTACAATAACACAAATAATTCCAAACAAACACACATTATATTCATTAGAATGTACAGAATTCAAGAAAAAAAAAAGTAAAACTCGAAGAAAAGATACAAAAAATGAAAAAATGAATTACGAAACCCTAAATTATGCAGAAAAATTGAAAAAATTAATTTAACAACAAAAACAAAACAAAATTAAACTATATACTAAACAAAATGAAGAATAAACACAGAAAACAAAAGAAAATCAAGTAGAAAACAAGAACAGGAACCGAAAATCGAGTAGAAAATCAGCGGAAATTGAGCACAATAACTGAAGTTCAATTGAGTTCATTGATTACCTGTTGAGAGAAACCGAAAATGGAGTAGAAGGACGAACAAATTGAGCACAAAAACTGAAGTTCAATTGACGAGAACCAAGAATGTAAACCGATTTAACGAAATTATGAGAGAGAACACCGAGAAAAAAGCGACGAGGATTTGCGAGAAAAGCGAACGAAAATATGAGAGAGAAAGAGAGAGAAAGATAGAGAAATAGTGAAACTGAATGAAAAAAGTGGGAAAAAAGAAGATCAAGTGTCAAAAATTTACGTTATATATGAGATGTAAGATTAAATCTCAGCCGCATATCTTATGTTAGATGAATGGTCCAGATTTAGAGGGGTAACTCACCAAAAGTACCCTAACTCATTTGATCCTATTTCTATATATATATATACTCCACCCTACCTTATCCATCCCATCCTATCCTAATGTAATCCCACAAAATCCTCAAACATGAGAGATGAGAGGAAGAGAGAAAAAGGAAGAGAAAATGGAGATTTTGTCCCTCCGCCTCGAGATCGTAAGGTAAACCGTCTCACACTAATTTTTATATTATTTTATTTAACCTGACTCGACCTTGACCCGCCACAGACCACCGTTGACCACCCACAGACCTCGTCGACCACCCAATTAGAGGTTTGACCGAGTATATATACATGTTTATACTTGTTTTGTGCGACGATCTTAAGACGGATTTTTAACCCTTAAACCATGACTGACTTGGGGTGGTATTGTGTTGTGAGGAGAAGCTAGTGGTGGTATTGGGTGGTGAATTGGTTTGATGTAGGTGTCGGAATGGGGGGTAAAGGAGGGTTGTATGGACTGTTTTGTGGTTGTTGTCATTATTGTTGTTGTTGTTGTTGTCGCGTTTGGAGCTGTGGTGGTTGTGTGGGTTGTTGTTGGTGTCGAATAGGGGCAGGGACACGGTGGTGATGGCTAGTGTCAGCCGTGGTGGCCGGTGGTGGCTGTATGGTGGTGTTAAAGGGAGGGTGTCGTGTGTGGTGTTGGTGTTGTTGTTGCTTGTTATTAGCAGCTGGTGGTGGCCTCGTGGATGCTGCATTGGGTGGCTGTGGTGGCGGACGACCACCATGGTCGAAGGTGGGGGAAGGTGGCCCACGGTGGTGAGCCATGGTGGTGGTTTGGGTAGTTTTAAGACGGAATGTGTATTAGTTTAAGACGATGTTTTGTTTATTTAATTATATATTTAATTTAATTAGAGTTTAAGATGGGATTTAGAAATTAAATAATGGATATGAGTCAGGATTTGAATAGCTTAATTAAGACGGGTTTATATTTAAATAATTAATTTGTATTTAATTTAATTAGATTAGTTAGTAATTAAATATATTTCATTACTTTAATTAGGTGATGGTTTTATGAAGTGGAATTATTATTGGATCGGGTTTGCTTATGGAGCTTGCGAAAAGGTCGGTTTATCCTACTCAGTTTCGATAATGTGTCTATTTGTTAAATGAGTTGTTTGTCATTAATTGCATTTAATGAGTCGATAATTGGCATGTTATACAGTACCTCGCTTTTATTGTGTTTGTCACGTATATTGGAGGATATTGTGGTGTTGTTTGGTTACTTGTTCTATAGATACGGAAGGCGGT
Organism: Silene latifolia; assembly: GCF_048544455.1. Taxonomy (NCBI): domain Eukaryota; kingdom Viridiplantae; phylum Streptophyta; class Magnoliopsida; order Caryophyllales; family Caryophyllaceae; genus Silene; species Silene latifolia. The sequence goes on along the minus strand of NC_133535.1, from coordinate 45,792,924 downwards.
TGGGAGACCGTCTTCCGCTTGAGTCGCCTATTGGGTCTCCCGCCCCAATAGGAATGTGCACATTAATGACTTGAGTTTTGGAGGGGCGCGTGTGGGTGAGGCACGACGCCTGGCAGGGGACCCGAGTCGCTCTTGGGCCTGATACCACTGACGTGTTCGGAGTACCTTGTGTGAGTATTGTGTCATGGACGTGTTCCTGGCACCAGTGGTTGTGGGTACGTCTGGGCGTGTCCCGGTACCGGCGTGACAGTTGGATAATTGTGTGTCATTCATATCATGGTCATATTGTTGACTCATGCACTTGAGTCATGTCACACTTTCTTTTATCGTTACTGACGTTTGTTGTGTCTGTGCATTGTCACCTATCTTTGGGTGGCCTGTGTCGATCCATATGATATTCTTTGGTCATATGGGGAGCAGGTTAAGTACATGATTGTTTGTTGACGTGATCGGGATTTGGACCGCGCTACGGACTTTGGAGTCGAGTACATAGTCACTAGGTGGATGACATAGCCATAAAGTTTCTTAATTGTAATTCCGATTTTACTGCCTCGGGAAACCGAGACGGTAACACTCCAATTATCTTTGTCGAATAATCGGGGTGTTACAACTATACCTTTCCTCTTTCACTGGATCGGCTCTACTAATTGACCAACACTACTGCAACCGTTATTTCGATCTAAGTTCACTATAAAACGAGGTTAATTTAATTATGATTTTGGATCTTTTAAATTTCTGTCCATTTGTAATGTAATTTTGTGATAAATTATCGTGATAAGCGAAAAAATTAGGGTTTGTCAAATCTGAACTTTTGCTTTTCCTTGGTTGCGTAATTGGTTTTTGTATGAGAATTTGAAACCCATCAAGAAATACCATATGTTTCTACAAAGTAGCTGAATTATATATCATGTGAGAATAAATTATTTTAATTGATGGTATTTTGAGTGTTATTGCAGATTTTCGTGTTGTCAATCACTCAAAATGACAATTGTGGAGACGACTCTCTAATGGCAGAAGCTTTAGGTACAATGCTTTGATTTCCGGGTTTTGCTCTTGTAAAATGCTGTCCTTTTTTGTTTCGCTCTTGACTGTCACGCATGCATAATGCTTTTTGAACCGGTTTCGATGTCGAAAGAGGTTTATCTATCATCTATGGTACCCATTAATGCCCTCTATGCATTCTCGCTTTGGTTATCTAATTCTGCTTATATTTATCTATTCATTTCCTTTATTCAAAAGCTTAAAGTCCTATGTTATTGATTTTATACCTAACCCGGCAAGCTTCAATCTGTATAATTGAGAGTATTATGGCTAGTTATTCATGACTTATATGCCTAATTATGCCTCATTCCACATCTTGTTCCTGTTATTTATCTCGTTTTCCACCTATACTTTAGAGCACTCGTTAGAAAATTTGTTTTAAAATACATATAGGAGTGTATCTAGCAAACTAAATGTATGTATCTAGTAATTTAAAGGAGTGTATCTAGCAAGCTAAATGTATGTATATAGTAATTTAAAGGGGTGTATCTAGCAAGTTAAAGGTATGTATCTAGTAATTTAAAGAAGTTTATCTACTAACCGAAAAGAGTGTATCTATCCTAAAGTAGGATGAGTATTATGTATCTACTAACAAGAAAATCCAAATCAATTTAAAGCACAAACTATATCCCCACTCGTTTAACAAAACTGGTTTATACCAAACTGATAACAACCTTTGAATTGGTGTACATGGTTATTAACAAGAACAAAATCTCCAGTTATTGGTAATTGTGGATGGGGAGGTCCCGTTGTTGTGAGAAGGCTAACATAAACAAAGGAGCATGGACAAAGGAAGAGGATGATAGGTTGATTGCATACATAAAGGCTCATGGAGAGGGTTGCTGACGTTATCTTCCAAAGGCAACTGGTCTTTTACGTTGCGGCAAGAGTTGCAGGCTTCGTTGGATTAATTACTTGAGACCCGACTTAAAGAGAGGCAACTTCACTGAACAAGAAGATAAGCTCATCATCAAATTGCAAAGCCTTCTTGGTAACAAGTCAGTATCTAGTATTTGTTGAATCTTCATTCTCAAATCTACTCATATTCTATTCTTAGACACTTAAGACTAATAGTCAACAATTAATTATTTTTCAGATGGTTCTTAATAGCAGAGAGGTTACTTTGCAGGGACGCTTCAAGTATAAGTCAGGGCAAGTTAGAGCTTTCGGTATGCTTGCCGGAGGTACAAGAATCACTCTAATGTTCCAAGTAAGTCACTTAAGACTTCTCGTAGCAAAAAGACAGAAAAATCTATTTTAGCATTTTACAGTGTTCTGTTTATTCTCTAAATGTTTTAATCTGTTTCATTGTACAATTGCACTTGTCAGGTGGCTAGAGCAATATTAGAGAACTCAATTGACAAGAGCAAGATTCATCTCGTCTACGCGAATATCACCTATGAGGATATACTTTTGAAGGTATTGCAAATGCCTTCATTTGCTTGTCACTGGATCAAATTCAAAGTTTGTTATCAGTTTGGTATAGACCAGTTTTGTTAAACAAAGTGGGGATGCAGCATATATCTAGTAGAATAAAGAAGTGTATCTCGCATAAAGGTTGGTTATTATTTGTTCCTGATATTAGCAACAAAAATGAGACTATGCACTACAACAAATTGACTCTTGCGGCACGAATTATGCCAAGGAAATTTATAATTCGTGGCTAAATTTTGACTAGCCATGGAAAAATTTTCAATCACTATCTTAGAAATAATTTATGCCACGAGACAATTTTTCTCGTGGCAAAAAGTCAATTGCACCACGATTTTGGTTACGGCCGTGGCTAATAATCATTCTTGCCACGAACTTTGTCAAACCCTTGGCGAAATTATATTTAGCCACAGATCATTCTGTGGCAAATATGTTTTTAGTCACGACTTACATCTTATCCATGACAACATATTTGCTTAGCCACGAAGCTAGTACAAACACCCGTGGTGAAGTTTTTTCAGATTTGAATAAAGATGTTCCATGTTAAGGTACACGTAAAAATTGCCTTTTTTGTAAAAAAGAAAATACAAAAGCTGAATGAAACTTAATCAAATATAGATAATATGAAAACAAATTTAAATGAAAATCGTGAAAATTATTTTGATTAATTTAATAAATATTCAGCATTATTTTATTTAATTTAGTAAGAAATTTAAAAGTTTTATAAAATCATATACAAGTAAAGAAAGTTATTATCGTCTTAATTTTTTATTTTTTTTACAAATCAGAATATTTTTATGTGTTTTTTTCATAACATCGTTAATTTAATAAATGAATCTGAATATATAATTCTGTTTATTAAAGTTGTGAATTTCTTGTAAATTGCTTTATCTTTTTTTATTTATAAAACTTCATAATATTGTATAACATTCTTAAAAGATCGCATCACATTTAAAGACATAGTATATCAAATTAAATAAGTAACTTACTATCACCTATCTTTGAGAAGTCTAAAACTAATATATTGTCAAACTATTCATTCAAAAATTGATTTATAACTTTATTCGTAAAATATTTATAGGAATTTGAGATAAAATTTACCTTGGTAAAATTTTTTTTTGGGAAATTTCATATGGAGTAACAAAGAAAACACAATTAGATTAAAAAAATAATGAAATAAAAAGTGCGCTAAAAACTGAAAGTAAAAAATGATCTGCAACAAATCATTAAAGAAAAGAAAAAAAACATATTGAAAAAACAATTAATAAAAGTAGAAAAAAAAAATTATTGAAAATGAGCGCATCATAAGGAAAAATAAAATAGAGATTATAATAATTAATTCACATGTGTAAATAATGTGAAAATTTTTATTAAAGAAACGATCAAAAATAAAGAAAAGAAATCGATTTAAAGAAAACAAAAAAATTGTTGTACAACGATCTTTTCTGTGTTTTTTTGGCAAAAACTGACCCATTTTTTGTTAATAGTGACCTGGTCATTTTTTAGTAATAAAAAATGGTCATTGATATCCAATAGTGATCACTATTTAGCAAAAAGTGACTAATATTAATTTTCACGTTGCACGTACGACGGTCATGTAATAGAATTTGCGTAGAAAAATATATGAAAAGATGGGTAAAAGAGAAATTAAAATAATAATGTCAACAAATTTAAAAAAAATAAAAAAATATATTAGGAAAACACAATTAAATTAAGTTTGAGAAAAGGTTTTTGCTGGCTCGGGCAAAAAATGAACTCGGAATAATTAGTCGGGAGGTCAGCATCGAAAACTCGAGTAATTTGGCAAAAATAATGTTTTTTCCGCAAAAATATGTAAATCATGTAATATTTTTTCAGTTAGATAATAGTAAAGGTAGTTTTGAAAAAAAAAATCATTTTAAAAGGATTCAAAGTACTAACTATATCAACAAAATTATATTTCAATTTCGGTAGCTCATCATAAGACCTCCATAGTTAAGCGTGCTCAGGTTAGAGTAATCTTGGGATGGGTGACCACCTGGGAAGAACCTTTTATTCGCAAAAGTTCATGACTGATGAATGCTAGTCAAGACCGAATGAATCGAGTTAGCTAGCAAAGCAAGTATCAAAGCTTGACACGAATTTAGCCGTGGCTCAAGTGCTCAATTTGTAGTAGTGATGATTAATATTAAGAAAATCTATGATACCCATTGCTTCCCTCTATGAATTCTCACTTTGGTTATCTAATTCTGCTTATATTTATCTATTCGCTTTCTTTATTCAAATGCTTAAAACCCTTATTCTATTGATTTCATTCCTAACCCGACATGCTTCAATCTGTATAACGGAGTATATTATGGCCATTTGATTACGAATTTTATAACTTATATGCTTGGTTATGCCTCATTCCGCCTCTTGTGCCTGTTATTTCACAACTCGTATGTCTTCTTATCTTTGTCTTGGGGTTTAAATAGGTACTATGCTGGACCCCAATTTAATATTTTGCATTTGGAGCTTGAAAGCTTAGAGATGACTGTAAATTGGCTAAAGGTAGTATTTGTTGCTTGTTCACTCAATTATGAAGATTGGGTGTCATAGATGTCGAAAGAGGTTTATCTATCATCTATGGTACCAATTGGTGCCCTCTATGCATTCTCGCTTTGGTTATCTAATTCTGCCTGTATTTATCTATTCATTTCCTTTATTCAAAAGCTTAAAGCCCTATGCTATTGATTTCATACCTAACCCGACAAGCTTGAACAATATTTATTCTGTTGTGGTGGTGGCAGGTTTGGTGATCGTATTGATCTTTAGATCGTGGATACACGAATTACCAGTCCGGATACACATGATATTACTACTGGAGGCACAAATTGATTTGTGTATCTAGTAGGAATACCATTTGTATCCGGTAGTAATACCATATGTATCTATTGTATCTGGCAGTAGGTGTGGTAGTGGCATGTTGCTACAGTTTACCAGCTATAATATGTTGATACTCTAGATAATCTCTTGGATAAAGGTTAGGTTAGGTCTCTTATTCTCAGATAATACTTTGATACGTCTTTTTTATTAGAGTACGTCTGTTCCAGTTTGATTAATGTCTTAACTTTTATTGATTGAAGCCGCTTAGCTTTGAGTAGTAGTTTAATCCGTCGTTTTTAGACTAAGCAATAATCAGAGTTAGAGAATACGAGGCGAATCAATATTGTAACTGAGGAATTAGCATGCTTCATCTTTGCTGTTATTTTCACAACTGTCAGTTTTGCATTTCGCACATGAGTATTCATAGTGTGATATATTGATTGAAGTGGATTGCACGAATTTTTTGTTTAATTGATGTAAAGTAGACTAGTCATTTGATCCATTCCGTCCTTCGTAGTTATATAATACTTGACCAGGTATTTTGATATCTCCATCCTGACTTAGATATTATCCTCAGCTGTTTCTTGACTTGCACACACACACAAACCGATTTAATATTGTACATGGTACAAACCGTACAATTCATTTTGAGCGCATTAAATTTGTAACACGTATATTTCTTGTTACTTGAAAAATTTACATGGCCAATCTACTGCAACTTGTCTATCTCTAGTATGAGCTCAGCTTCAAGGACTCAGTTGATAATGTATTGAATTGCCACCTCCATGTATTTCCATTTTTCTTCGTTAAGATTTTTTTAAGAGCCACCAGTCATGTACTTGCCGTATGTGTTTCTCTTTTTGAATCTGCTTGCAAACTTTTGGATTAAATGGATCAATTTGATGCAAGATGCTTACAGTTGATGCAGTTTCTTGAATTTTGGATCTCAGCCTTTCTCTATATTCTGACCGTCGATATTTCTCAATAAGCTTTGCTTTGATCTGTGTTGTTTCCAAATCCATGAAAACTTCCGATAATGTTTGTATTCGCTTCACACAGAAAATCCAAATAAGCCGAAAATAAAATATCAGATGGAGAATTACATAAACTTATTAAAACATTAGTTTTCGGACATTCAATTTTACACATACTTTGGCTCTAAATGATCCCTTCAGTGTTGCAGTAATCTTATCAAAGTCCGAATTAATACAACGAAGAAAATGGTCAGAGGGATTTTGTAATACTCCGTATTTTAGTTGGAGTACTGGGTCGAGTGTGTGTTACTCGGCCGAGTGCACTTGACCGAGTAAACCGGTTCAGCGAGTTCGACGGTTTATTTTATGTTTTGGCCAAAGGGTTTTTGTTTATAACAGTTAAGTGCTTTCTAAAATCATTTTAACATTTCTAAAACTATTTCTAAACCTAGAGAGAGGGAGAGGAAGAGGATTTGTCGAGCCATTCATTTGCTTGAAGATTTCTCATCGATTTCAACGTAATTATTATTTTTTTTTTTGATGACGAGGGGGTTGAATCCCCCCGGGGCCATGCAATCCCGCACCACCACATGGACCATGTAAGCCACCCCTTTCGGGGGCTGCAGTGGCCAAGTGATCATCGCCCCAGCTGGTAGTCGAACCCGGGACCTCTCAACTCCTGCATTTCTGCAAGCTTCAAGGTTTAACCCGGCTACCACTAGACTAACACCACTTGGTTAATTTCAACCTAATTTGATTTCCCTGTTTGTAAGTCGATCTCATTCAATTTATTTAAACTGTTTTAACATCGTCTTCTTCTAAAAGTTTGAGAAGAGAGTCCTAATTATTTTAAGTCTAGTTTATGCATATCGAATTCCGTAGTCAAATTCCTTATAGTTTGTCCTAGGCGATTTATCTATGAACATGTCGCTGAAAAGTCCGAGAATCTGATTTGGTTGTGAAAAATGATATGAAACCCTAATTTATATGTCGATTCAGTTTTGGGCCTTTTTCATAAATCATATTTGTAGAGTCTATATGACAATAAAATTTGGAATTTCTGAAAAATAATGTTTTAAACTCGTTTTATGAATCAATACTTTTTATGCGACGGATTCTGTCAGCTTTTGAAAATCAGTCTGAAAACCCTTGATACCTTTGGAATTTGAGAAAAGTTTGTTAGATATCATTTATAGCCAAGACTCACGGGGTTCCAATCCAGTTGGCCTTGCATCCATTCGATTTTTCTGGAGTTAGTTATGTAATTTATACCGAGTCTGTCATGTGCTGGAAAATCAGGAAAAGTCGTGTTAATTCTTTATGTTGATATTCCTATTAAGTTATGATGAGTCTAGGTTATGTGAATGATTAATTGATTGAGTAGGTGGTAATTATATATAATTATATTATGTAGGTGATGGATATGTGAAGGTTCATAATTGATTGCTTGTGTGTGCTTGGATTGCAAAAAGGTAGGATTTCTCCTACTCAGTACTGTTTATTGATTGAGATTGTATATATTTTATAATGTTGTTATCTGCTGATCATCGGAGGTTGGGTGTTGTGGTGACGGTGTTGGTGTGGTTGTGTTGTGACGGTTGTGGTGTTGTGACAGCTGTGATGCTGTGTGTGTGATTGTGGTGGAGTCACTTGCGGGAGTGGCTTCATACCATAGTTCGCCCTTCGTCGAACCTGTCATGGGAGGGGATGTGCACATTAAGGGACAGGGATTGTTAGTCGCTCGTTGATGAGCTGGACTAGGTGGAGATGGGCTACGGTCACCTACTGGCGGCGAGGATTACCTGTTGCGATGGGTAATCTGGCAGGGCTACACACTTCGGTGCGTAGTCGGTTACTGTGTGAGATCGGGAGACCGGGGATGGAGGATGATCAGCCGGTTGCATTGTTTGTTTGTCTTATATTGATTGAACGGTACTGACCCCGTTTTTGTTATTTTGTAAAACCTGCGGTGATCAATTCGGGGATGGTGAGTAGACTTGATAGGTATTGCTTTTGGTGAGCTTGGGCGGTCATGGAGAAGTTGTCACCACCAGTTGTAGTATCACAGTTACGAGTCTTAGTTATGATTTTGTAGTTGTTACCAGTTGAATTCATTTTATCGGTTTTGGTTTTGGTTTTGGTTGTTGTAAACATTAATACTTTACGGTACTTCTAGTAAATGTGTTTAGGATGGACGCTTTTGATATATACTAACCTCGGGCAACCGAGATGGTAATAGTCTCTCATGCTAAGGTAGTCCTTGGTAAGGTACCTTGGTATGAGGGGGTGTTACAAAGTGGTATCAGAACCGAAGATTCTGGCACCTAAAACTAATCAACCCAATGAACTTAGGGAGTCTAAATAAAATGAACCCGGGGAGAGTTGTTTGGAGCTACCACAAAGACTTGGGAGACGTCCCGAAGTCGCATTAAGGCCCTTACAATCTCAAGCCGGTCACAAGGGGGAAACCGTTGTGTGTCGAGTCATGTGTGTGAAGTACTTGTGGCATGAGTATTGTGCATGGTCGAATAAATGACGAAGGAAGTAGAACGTGATAGTTGTTGAAAGATGTAACGTAAATTTGTTGATGTTAAACTTTTAGCATGAAATATGATTGGCATGTTAACTGTTTATCATGTGGCTTTCAAAAGGGTAGTGGTACATGACGTATGAACATGATGCTGTTAATGTTTGTTTGTTGATAGTAGCATGTGATTAAGGTCATGCATCTATATATATGAATGTCATGTTTAATTTTCATGTGGGTATGATAAAAGTTCAGCTATGTACTGGTTTCTTGAAGTATTGAGTTGTTTTTGTTGCCTTATGCATGTTCAAATTGTTTTGGTTTAGAAAATTTTATTTGTATGAAGACCGATTGTGGAAGGGTTGTATTAAATCTGTCATAAGTCGAGTTCTAGAAATTATATTGCTGTAATTCCAATTGGAGGTGATAGTTTGTCCTCTTATGATTCTAACGATAGGTCACACGCCTAAAATGACCAAGTAACGAGTGAGATATGACTGTATTACGAAAACTGGACGTTGCTGAGAAATGTGCCGATACTCGACCGAGTAGACCTTACTCGGCCGAGTATCTTTAATACTCGACCGAGTAACCAATATTCGGCCGAGCAATCTTTCTGTGATAATCCTATTCAGCTTCTAGAGTCGTGAACTCGGCCGAGTAGTCTCACTACTTGACCGAGTGTCCTGTACTCGGTAGAGTACGTCATGTACTCGACCGGGTTTGTTTTACGTGACCGAATCTTATGACCAATTGTAATACTTGGTGTTAAGTTTGTTACTTTGTGTTTGATAAATGCTTGGTTAACTACCTGGGGAAGACATGTACAATAGCATAAAGGATTACAAAGAATAAAGCTTGAAAGATGATTTATTTCTCAGATTATGCCTCTTAATTGTTTTGGCTGCTAATTTATACGTGATTAAGATATGTTATCTAAATTTTTTTATATAAGTTAGTCTCGTGTGTTAGTTTTCAATTGCCGCTGGTATCATGCCTATACGAGTTACGGATTAAGAGAAATAAATATTTTAGTAAACAGTGGTCAGAATGTTACTGCACAGTGCTAATTTCGACCAACCAATTTGTAAAATTTGTCATTTTATATGTATACATGATTTTTGAGTGATTCCAACTCTCCTAATTAGTAGACTCGAAGAAGTTTCCATATTGATAAACCTCACCTGATATGGATGTGTCATTAATGAATTATGATTTTTGCAAGTTGACCTTGAAATGTAACAAATTGCTGATAACAATATGTTTTGACCCGTCGGTTTGGGAAAATCCTTATAAATTGATTATTTGTGCATTGGACCTAATTTCAACTCTCCCTATTCCGTGACTCTCTGTATTTGCTAAAAAGTCTTAAAACTCATGTATTCGTTAAGTTGTTATTTATTGGTGATTCTGGAAGTTATAGCATGCTTTATAGTGTCTGTGAATGTGTGTTTGATGATAAGTTTCTAATAAAGGTTGCCCTAGGAATTTCGAAGTCTTAGTTTCTATGTTTTGCCAACATGTTTAGGTGACATGAGAAGTAGCAGAACCTTTAAGTCTATGTGGAATAAGTGATGACATTGAAAGATTGTAGGTGTCGTGTCTTATATGCCACTTATTATATAATGATGTCTTCAAATAGCATGAACATGAATGATAGTTAGGTTGATTAAGTGGATTGATTGTTGCACATATTACAAATAGTAACAAGTATGATTACGTGCAAGTAAATTGTGGTTACCTAAGCTAACGAGTCTGGTCGAGTCAAATATGTTATATGGTTGATTATTATATTATTGGCATGAATATGGGATAGAACACAATAGGTATCACATGAATCGTTCTAGAATGATGTAATTCATATAATAGTCCATGAATAATGTACGATGAGTTAATGGTGTTAGTAATTATCATGTAAATTGGAGTAGACATACAAATAAGAAGCTAATATGTTGAAACGGAAGTATTAAGTGATTTATTTGTATAATATAGCCTAACATGTCTAGTGATATGACAATATATGGTTGACGGTGTAAATAGATGGTTTAGGTGATGACGTGAGCAGCTGAATTATAGTTAATTGACGGTAATATATTGGTGTTGAAGTGTGTATTTTTTTATTTGTTTATTTTGTGATCCACATGAGTTGACATAGAACATGTTATTAATCATGATGCAAATGATGATTGTCTTAGTATATACTGTGCTTGTAAACAAGTGTGTAGTAATAATTCGAACACGTGTGGGTACCGAGTTTGAGCATGATGTGGAACTACGGGTTATATATGTATGTACAGCTTAATGAAAGTAATAAGCATGAGTAACGATAAAATGGCTATTGTTGTTTACATCTCTGGTGCATTCTTCATAATTGCGATGAAATTGGTAACTCTGTCGGAAAGCATGATTGGTAACGTAATAAGTCAAACGTGTTCGGTTATTTGAACTAGTATAACATTGACATGTAATTAAAGGTTGTGCTATTACATTTGTTTATTGTTTGAGTATATGTGCATAAACAGTGAATTAGTCTCGTCCTTTTGGTTTTAGTTGGCTAAGTGAGCTTTGGCTTGGATTAGGGCTTCTCGAGTTGTTACTGAAATGTGACATGATTTGATGATTTACAATCTCCTAGGAACGGGTTAAATAGGACAGATGAGCGCAAATTTTGACCTTATGTGGTGGATTGTGGTTTGTTATATCGTAAAAGATGTTGGTGGTGCATCACGAAACTAGGGTCTGTAGGTATATGAGATGAATAAGAAACTTCGGGACGAAGTTTGTTTTTAGGGAGATGTAACGTGATACTATGTTTTTCTATGTGGTTATTTTGATTTCCATTAGTAATTACTACTTGAAACAATGTGGTAACATGTTTATTATATTGAATGATAACTTCCGTGTGTGGTCGAACTATAGTTGTATATGCTGTTTATATGTTTTATTTAGAACTGTATAGTTGCATATGTTGTTTATATGTTTTATTATGAATTGTATTTGTATGGAAGGACCATGATATCGCGTGGCTTGCGTGGTTTTATATGAGTTAGGTTACGGGGACGTAACCTTCTTTTATGGGGGATAAAATGTGACAACCCGAGTTTACTCAAGTCTATATGAGTTAGCATAGATTTTACTAGTTATGCATATGAGTAAAATTATGAGTATGAGTTATATTGTGTTAATTATATGACCGTAAATTTGTTGATGTTAAAATTTTAGCATGAAATATGATTGGCATGTTAACTGTTTATCATGTGGCTTTCAAAAGGGTAGTGGTACATGATGTATGAACATGATGCTGTTAATGTTTGTTTGTTGATAGTAGCATGTGATTAAGGTCATGCATCTATATATATGAATGTCATGTTTAATTTTCATGTGGGTATGATAAAAGTTCAGCTATGTACTGGTTTCTTGAAGTATTGAGTTGTTTTTGTTGCCTTATGCATGTTCAAATTGTTTTGGTTTAGAAAATTTGATTTGTATGAAGACCGATTATGGAAGGGCTGTATTAAATCTGTCATAGGTCTATTTCTAGAAATGATATTGCTGTAATTCCAATTGGAGGTGATAGTTTGTCCTCTTACGATTCTAACGATAGGTCACACGCCTAAAATGACCAAGTAACGAGTGAGATATGACTGTTTTACGAAAACTGGACGTTGCTGAGAAATGTGCCGATACTCAACCGAGTAGGCCTTACTCGGCCGAGTATCTTCAATACTCGACCGAGTAACCAATATTCGGCCGAGCAATCTTTCTGTGATAATCCTATTCAGCTTCTGGAGTCGTGAACTCGGCCAAGTAGTCTCACTACTCGACCGAGTGTCCTGTACTCGGTAGAGTACGTCATGTACTCGACCGGGTTTGTTTTACGTGACCGAATCTTATGACCAATTGTAATACTTGATGTTAAGTTTGTTACTTTGTGTTTGATAAATGCTTGGTTAACTACCTGGGGAAGACATGTACAATAGCATAAATGATTACAAAGAATAAAGCTTGAAAGATGATTTATTTCTCAGATTATGCCTCTTAATTGTTTTGGCTGCTAATTTATACGTGATTAAGATATGTTATCCAAATTTTTTTTATATATATGTTAGTATCGTGTGTTAGTTTTCAATTGCCGCTGGTATCATGCCTATACGAGTTACGGATTAAGAGAAATAAATATTTTAGTAAACAGTGGTCAGAATGTTACTGCACAGTGCTAATTTCGACCAACCAATTTGTAAAATTTGCCATTTTATATGTATACATGATTTTTGAGTGATTCCAACTCTCCTAATTAGTAGACTCGAAGAAGTTTCCATATTGATAAACCTCACCTGATATGGATGTGTCATTAATGAATTATGATTTTTGCAAGTTGACCTTGAAACGTGACAAATTGCTGATAACAATATGTTTTGACCCGTCGGTTTGGGAAGATCCTTATAAATTGATTATTTGTGCATTGGACCTAATTTAAACTCTTCCTATTCCGTGACTCTCTGTATTTGCTAAAAAGTCTAAAAACTCATGTATTCGTTAAGTTGTTATTTATTGGTGATTCTGGAAGTTATAGTATGCTTTATAGTGCCTGTGAATGTGTGTTTGATGATAAGTTTCTAATAAAGGTTACCCTAGGAATTTCGGAGTCTTAGTTTCTATGTTTTGCCAACATGTTTAGGTGACATGAGAAGTAGCTGAATCTTTAAGTCTATGTGGAATAAGTGATGACATTGAAAGATTGTGGGTGTCGTGTCTTATATGCCACTTATTACATAATGATGTCTGCAAATAGCATGAACATGAATGATAGTTAGGTTGATTAAGCGGATTGATTGTTGCACATATTATAGATAGTAACAAGTATGATTACGTGCAAGTAAATTGTGGTTACCTAAGCTAACGAGTCTGGTCAAGTCAAATATGTTACATGGTTGATTATTATATTATTGACATGAATATGGGATAGAACACAATAGGTGTCACATGAATCATTGTAGAATGATGTAATTCATATAATAGTCCATGAATAATATTCAATGAGTTAATGGTGTTAGTAATTATCATGTAAATTGGAGTAGACATACAAATAAGAAGCTAATATGTTGAAACATAAGTATTAAGTGATTTATTTGTATAATATTAGCCTAACATGTCTAGTGATATGACAATATATGGTTGACGGTGCTAATAAATGGCTTAGGTGATGACGTGAGCAGCTGAATGATAGTTAATTGATGGTAATATATTGGTGTTGAAGTGTGTATTTTTTATTTATTTATTTTGTGATCCACATGAGTTGACATAGAACATGTTATTAATCATGATGCAAATGATGATTGTCTTAGTATATACTGTGCTTGTAAACAAGTGTGTAGTAATAATTCGAACATGTGTGGGTACCGAGTTTGAGCATGATGTGGAACTACGGGTTATATATGTATAATTGATTCAAGTTCATATTTTAATTTATTTGCCAAGTACTACTATTGTGGATACAAATTTGTGCGTAATAGTGAGAATTAGCAACTTATACTATGTATGTACAGCTTAATGAAAGTAATAAGCATGAGTAACGATAAGATGGCTTTTGTTGTTTACATCTCTGGTGCATTCTTCATAATTGCGATGAAATTGGTAACTCTGTCGGAAAGCATGATTGGTAACGTAATAAGTCAAACGTGTTCGGTTATTTGAACTAGTATAACATTGACATGTAATTAAAGGTTGTGCTATTATATTTGTTTATTGTTTGAGTATATGTGCATAAACAGTGAATTAGTCTCGTCCTTTTGGTATTAGTTGGCTAAGTGAGCTTTGGCTTGGATTAGGGCTTCTCGAGCTGTTATTGAAATGTGACATGATTTGATGATTTACAATCTCCTAGGAACGGGTTAAATAGGACAGATGAGTGCAAATTTTGACCTTATGTGGTGGACTGTGGTTTGTTATATCGTAAAAGATGTTGGTGGTGCATCACGAAACCAGGGTCTGTAGGTATATGAGATGAATAAGAAACTTCAGGACGAAGTTTGTTTTTAGGGAGATGTAACGTGATACTATGTTTTTCTATGTGGTTATTTGGATTTCCATTAGTAATTACTTCTTGAAACAATGCGGTAACATGTTTATTATATTGAATGATAACTTCCGTGTGTGGGCGAACTATAGTTGTATATGCTGTTTATATGTTTTATTTAGAACTGTATAGTTGCATATGTTGTTTATATGTTTTATTATGAATTGTATTTGTATGGAAGGACCATGATATCGCGTGGCTTGCGTGGTTTTATATGAGTTAGTTTACGGGGACGTAACATTCTTTTATGGGGGATAAAATGTGACAACCCGAGTTTACTCAAGTCTATATGAGTTAGCATAGAATTTACTAGTTATGCATATGAGTAAAATTATGAGTATGAGTTATATTGTGTTAATTATATGTGATGTTAGGGGTTGTTGGTTGTAGTTGGTGCGAACTTCGGGGACGTAGGTTTTTTTAAGGAGGGAAGAGTCCTAGGCGATTTATCTATGAACATGTCGCTGAAAAGTCCGAGAATCTGATTTGGTTGTGAAAAATGATATGAAACCCTAATTTATATGTCGATTCAGTTTTGGGGCTTTTTCATAAATCATATTTGTAGAGTCTATATGACAATAGGATTTGGAATTTCTGAAAAATAATGTTTTAAACTCGTTTTATGAATCAATACTTTTTATGCGACGGATTTTGTCAGCTTTTGAAAATCAGTCTGAAAACCCTTGATACCTTTGGAATTTGAAAAAAGTTCGTTAGATATAATTTATATCCAAGACTCACGGGGTTCCATTCCATCTGGCCTTGCATCCATTCGATTTTTCTGGAATTAGTTATGTAATTTATACCGAGTCTGTCATGTGCTGGAAAATCAGGAAAAGTCGTGTTAGTTCTTTAAGTTGATATTCCTATTAAGTTATGATGAGTCTAGGTTATGTGAATGATTAATTGATTGAGTAGGTGGTAATTATATATAATTATGTTATGTAGGTGATGGATATGTGAAGGTTCATAATTGATTGCTTGTGTGTGTTTGGATTGCAAAAAGGTAGGGTTTCTCCTACTCAGTACTGTTTATTGATTGAGATTGCATATATTTTATAATTGTTGTAATCTGCTGATCATCGGAGGTTGGGTGTTGTGGTGGCGGTGTTGGTGTGGTTGTGTTGTGACGGTTGTGGTGTTGTGACAGCTGTGATGCTGTGTTTGTGATTGTGGTGGAGTCACTTGCGGGAGTGGCTTTACACCCTAGTTCGCCCTCTGTGGAACCCGTCATGGGAGGAGATGTGCACATTAAGGGACAGGGATTGTTAGTCGCTCGTTGATGAGCTGGACTAGGTGGAGATGGGCTGCGGGCACCCACTGGCGACGAGGATTACCTGTTGCAATGGGTAATCTGGCAGGGCTATACACTTCGGTGCGTAGTCGGTTACTGTGTGAGATCGGGAGACCGGGGATGGAGGATGATCAGCCGGTTGCATTGTTTGTTTGTTTTATATTGATTGAACGGTACTGACCCCGTTGTTGTTGTTTTGTAAAACCTGCGGTGATCCATTCGAGGATGGTGAGCAGACTTGACAGGTATTGCTTTTGGTGAGCTTGAGCGGTCATGGGGAAATCGTCACCACCAGTTGTAGTATCACAGTTACGAGTCTTAGTTATGATTTTGTTGTTGTTACCAGTTGAATTCATTTTATCGGTTTTTGTTTTTGTTTTGGTTGTTGTAAACATTAATACTTTACGGTACTTCTAATAAATGTGTTTAGGACGGACGCTTTTGATATATACTAACCTCGGGCAACCGTGATGGTAACAGTCTCTCATGCTAAGGTAGTCCTTGGTAAGGTACCTTGGTATGAGGGGGTGTTACAGATTTCTTCTGCACGGATATGGAAACCCCGCTTCTGCAAAAAACTCTAAGCAAAAAGTAGATTATCTATCAGTTTAACATTTTGTTTTTCAGTTTGTTTTGAGCGCCCTTACATACCTGAACAGCATTTGCAGTCTCGTCAAAATAGACTAATTCTCCAGAAGACAGCAGGCAAAGATCATCAAATAAAGCAAAGACTTCTCCACTTGGCTAATGAACTGAAGAAATAACTGTTCTTTCCCCATCTCGAGCCACGCTTCTGAGAGCCTGTACTTTAAAGAAGGTTGATGCGCTGTCAAGTCCGCTGGTGGGCCCATCGAGAAACATGAGTCGAGGTCGTGTGAGTATCTCCAAGCCAATGCTCAATCTTTTTGCTTCTCCGCCACTTAAGCCTTTGAGATCATAGATATCAAAAACCGTTGCAGCTGCTGTGTCACGACCTGCTGTGCATCATAGATATCACAAACATCAGGCCACCCACGACAAAGCTCCGATGGTAATCTTTCAAATCCTAGCATCATTTTGTAGATTTGGTTTTTTGGATTTTCAATTTTTAATGTTGATGATGGTTTGGTGGCCTGATGGTGGACGTGTGAAGGTTAGGAGGTGCATCGTGGTGGCAGCGTGGCTGCAAAGTGGTCAATGTAGGGCCAGAGGTCGATGGTGGAGTGTGGGGGTTTGCTAAGATGACAAGTGTTGATGTGGTGAGTGTGGTGTTAGTTAAAGGTGTGTAGTGGTGATGGTAGTGTGCATCTAGGTGATCAACCATGCTAGCAGTCGGAATAGCATGTGTGGCGACATTATGTTGCAGTCATATGGGAATGAAAATGCGTAAGCTCAAAAACTGCTTAGAAGCCACTTCAAAAACGATAGCTAGAGTTGCAGTCATATGGGAATGAAAATGCGTAAGCTCAAAAACCGCTTAGGAACCACTTCAAAAATAATAGCTAGAGTTGCCGGTTATAATTATACCAAACTTAAAGTCTTTAGTGGTACCAACTTTCAGATCATCAACTCTGACTATGATTCTTCCGACTCTGATGTGCTGCTGATCATTGCATCAGTTATTCAGTTAAGAGAGATCAAGTTCAGGTGGGCCACTAATATGAGTATATAATGCAAAATGAGCCATATTTGTTACGACAAAGACTGTATTTATTTGAGGAAATTGTGATTAGGTTTGTGCTCCCGCTTTTGGTACTCTACATTGTGGAATGTACACATTAATTCGTTTGTATCAAACCTCTGTTTAGGGTTTCATATAATGATTCATTCTAATGTAAAAACAACTCTATGTTGTTTGGACTTGGTTTTTTAATTCTTTATACCTTGCCGTGTATAGTTGTATACTGCTGAGATAAATGATAATTTAATACAGTAGTTGCGAGTGAAGTCGAGTACTAGAATAACAGTGCCATATTTCTATTCAATAAGTTAGGTTGCATAGTTCAGTTAAATTTATAAGTTCACTTTAATTAATTTATGTTGCATTAAATCAAGTTAGTTTATTTTAATTTTACTCTAAAATAAAATAAAATTCAGTTTATATCGTTGTCTCGTGACTCGCCAACTACAAAGACCGATACATTTCAGTCAATACATTTCACTCGGCAACTACAAACACATCGTTCCTTTATTATGAATCTAGCAACTTAAAAAAGTGTATCTAATTAGCTAAAGGTAAATATCTAGCTACTAAAAAAAGTGTATTTAGCTAGTTAGAGGTATCTATCTAGCAACTTAAAGGAGTGTATCTAGCAACTTAAAATAGTGTATATAGCTAGCTAGATGAATGTATCTAGCTAGCAAAAGGTAAGTATCAAGCAACTTAAAAGAGTATTATATCTAACTAACTAGAGGTAAGTATGTAGTAACTTAATGAGATCAAACAAAATAAAATCAATATTATTAATTTATAAACAAAAATTTTCACTAGTGAAATGGCTTAATGACTTGGTACACCGCATATGGTGCATGTATGCCTCTGAATTTTTAACTAATTTATGTTATGTATATGTCAAATTAATAGAAATCATAAATTAAAGCAAATATCATAACAACATACAAATTACAAGAGCATAAATATTACAAGTATGAAGTACACTAGTAAATGTACACACGAATCACGATCACACAATGGTTAATGGTCAGATACACTTATTTACTTATCCAGATACACATGTAAGTACCCTTAGATACACATATTGTGTTGTGTATCTACAAGTATTAATTTGTGTATACGGAGGGATTAGCTTGTGTATCCGTCACCCAACAAAACTACCACAGCCCACCACCACCACCACCACAAAACCCCAGGAATTCATCGCCACCGCACACACCACATCAATTGTACCCCAACAAAGTTCCAATACGGATTCCAAACTTCCAATACAGAATTCATCACCGGTATAATATATACTACTTCTGATGACGGTCAAGCATTGTAACCAAACTATAAGTTGAACCTCATTCCCGCCATCATCCCCGACAACAATTTAAACCAACATAGGCGACATCTCCGGTTACACCACATTACACCGCTACCATCACTACCGACTTTTACCACATATGTTATCACACACAGTATTACTAGTGGATACATATATTATTACCTCATATACACATAGTATTACTACTGGATACACAAATCGATTTGTGTATCTAGTAGTAATACCACGTGTAACCGGGCTAGTATTTTGTGTATCTACCGCTTCACTACAATCCACCAAGCCCACCACAACTCGTCACCAGTGCTGTCGTCACCACCACCAACACCACCATGATGTCGACCCCGAGGATATCGTCACTAACCAGTATCATACGCCCTTCTCTGACCTCCGACCACATATCGGACTTATACCACTAAACCACACCACCATACTCACACCACATCCAACTTCTACCACTAAACCACACCACCATATGACCACCAAGCAATCAAAAATCAGATTACGCACACCGTCTACCATCGTCGCTCACACCAGAGGCCAATTAACCCTTTGATTTTCCATCGCATTTAATACTCGGATGCACATATTAACTCACCATAAAGTGACATCCGTTAATTAAGAAAGGGCGACACTAGATCGAGGATTCCTGTGACGACGGCATCGTGGTTCAATATCTCTGGCGACAGCCTGTTGATGGAGAATGAAGACATTAGAGGAGCGAAAAAAAGGGGATTGGAGTTAATGGTCGCGGCGAATTAGGTGGTTTGCCGGTGCAGTGGATAGTCGGCAGTATCACCGAAACTGGTGGGTGAAGTCGTTGACGAAAAATTGAGAGCCCAGAATTGGTACGAGTTAATGTCGTCGGAAAACACACGATTTTTTTCTTAAAGTATCTCGCTAATTTAAGTTTGGTGACCTGTGGTTTTATCGACGATGACATTATTGTCTCGGTGGTGGAGGTTGTCTGAGGTGGCTGCAGGCGTTAGGTGGTGGTTGATGAGGAGAGAGGTTATAGGAGGTTATTGCTTGGTCATAGGGTCAGTGAAGTCTTTGGGCTTTTTATTAAGTCAGTGAAGAGTTTTGGGCTCATATGCACAGTTCATACGGTTCGCACCGTAAAATAGTTCGCACGAGATCCTATATATATATATAAGCACAAATATGTAAACAACTCTGAACACAATCATAGTATTTAGATACGAATGATAAACAACAATACTTAACACGGTTCACGGAAACCGAGAATGTCGATCGACATTTAGCCTTTGTTGATCGACCTCTGTAACTTTTGTCAATCGACCCATGCTGGTCGTCGATCGACCACCTGTATGCATGTCTAACGTCACCTTCTAATGACAACAGTACCATACCCAAAATTAACATTGCGACGATTCATTTCAACAATACAACATAATACATTTACTAAAGGTAAGTAGGAGATCCCTACCTGAACGATTCCGCGATTAGAAATAAGACAAATTAGAACCGCTCCTCTATGAATATCATTCCTAACAATGATTATTCCAACCAATCAACAACACATTATACGATTACGGAACTAACGAATTACCCAAAACCCCCATGTTCCTTTAATGGCCCGAGTATGGCTAGGGCAGATTTCAATCCACCGTTCAACAATAACGCAAAATAGATTATCCGATTTACTTAACTCGATTTAGGGCATGCAATACTACATACTAAATTAACAATAAGAGTTATGACAACCAATATAACGAATTACTAGAACTTACGAGTATTGAGGTGTGAATTGAGACGAGCTAACTCAAAACCCGTGTCCCCTAATCTTCCTTCTTCACTCGGCCTCAACAAGCAATAGGTGTCAATGTGTTTGTGTTTTGTTTTTAAACTGGTCAAAGGGTTTATGAAAGATAGGATGGGATTTATATAGGCTTAGGTTTAGAACTGGATTAGGAAACAATAAAAATAAACAACCGTCCAAGCCCGTATACCCACCCGCGTCTACTGTTGTTCGATCGACGGAGCGAACATGTCGATCAACACACCAGTAAGTCGTTCGACTTACCCATTATACACAGACCCCACTGAAATCACACCTCGAAGATTTTGTCAATAGACAACACTCCCCTATCGATAGACAGCTTTGCTCGGGTCATTAGACAGTCCATATAACTCCTTATACGAGGTTACGAGACATACCACAAGTTCACTATACAAAGACACATACACTTATGCATGCCAGCGCCACTGAATAGTCTTATAAATAAAGGGTATTACAGTCTTCCCTCCTTAGAATGAAATTCGTCCCGAAGTTCACGCACCTAACAACTAATACGAAATTCCCATCGACACACACCAATATGACATAAAGCTAAATATACCCATATGAAAACAACAACATATATATACTCACTAACTCGCGAAATCCCATAATGAAACTTGGTTGTTACATACCATCCCCCTAAAAAGAAGGTTACATCCTCGTAACCTAACTCATACCTGGTAAAAAAGGTGTGGGTACATCTTTTTCATCTTATCTTCTGCTTCCCATATTGCTTCCTCGACATTATGGTTAGACCATAAAACTTTTACTAGCACAGTCTCCCCATTTCTTGTTTTTCGCACCTTTTGATCCAGAATTTCCTTAGCAATTTCCACATAACTCAAAGATTTATCCATCTCTATGACGCCTGGCTCGAGTATGTGAGAGGGGTCACTCACATACTTCCTCAGTTGTGACACTTGAAATACGTTATGAACTCTAGCTAGAGCTGGAGGTAGTGCCAAATGGTAAGGCACTTCTCCAACTCTATCGAGAATCTCATACGGTCCTATATATTTCTGGCCCAGCTTACCTCTTTTCCCAAATCTCATGACACCCTTCATTTGTAACACCCCCATACACCGAGGTGTCTTACCAAAACCACCTAATGCATGAGAGTGCTACTATCTCGGTTGCCCGAGGTAGAGTATATCAAATAGACCATAAAAGAACGTACTTTAAGTAATTAGTTTAAGTGATTACATGCCAAAAACCAAACTGATAAAATACGTTACAAGTGTTGCAAATCAAAATCCAACTAAATAAATAAAAGTATCTCGACACAACAGCGGAAGACTACTAGCTGACTCGTGTTGACTCATTCCTAGCTAACGCTTGCGCATCCAAGTTATACCTGCTCAACAACTACTCACCATTCCTGAATGGATCACCACAGTTTTTAAAACAATTAAACGGGGTCAGCTACTGCATACACAATATAATATAATACAACAACAATACACAAACACAATCTCCAACACCGTCACATCACCAATGACCTGGATAGAATGAAGGTCTAGCCCTGCCAGATTACCAGTCGCAACCAGTAATCCACTCCTCCAGTGGGGGACCGCAGCCGTTCCCACCTAAGCCCCGCTCATCTTTACCGAGCGAAAACACATTTTCCTTAATGTGCACATCCCCTCTTGTGGCGGGTTTCACAAGAGGCAAATCAAGGGCGTAAAACCACTCCCGCAAGTGACTCAACTCAGCCGATGGCGCACCTCACGAACCACAGACAAACAACCACAACCAATTACAAAATCAACAATACCAAATCAATTACGATATAACCAAATGCCATTAACCAATACCCAACAACCATTTTATAATCATGTAAACAATAACTGAGTAGGAAACCCTACCTGGAATGCAATCACCAAAATCAACACAAGCAGCAGATAAATAGTGCTCCTCTACGAAATCACCTCCTATCAACATATAATCATACAATTACAATCTATCATCAACAATACTCCCAAACACCCCCAAATAACCCAATTAGGGTTTAACCAAAACTAACGAATTAACATAAAAACGGTACAAGGATCTTACCCACAATAGGACGGTCTCAACAGTATAAAAAAACCCCCGAAATCCGACAACTCTAGCCTCTTGGATTTGATAGCAATGCGAGAGAAGAACTTACGTTGATTTGTTTTCTTTTGTAAAAGGTGTAGAATAGGGTAAAAAGATAAAAGAAACTGACGATTCCAATTTATATAACTTTCATGCGTCGCTATCAAACCCGGCCAAAAACACGTATAACCCGACTTACTCAATCGAGTAACTAAGGTACTCGATCGAGTACCGCTTACTCGATCGAGTACCCATCAGGCAGAACACACTCCAGAATACAAAACTAAATTACTCGACAGAGTAAGCTCTACTGATGTGACACGTATTTGCGCACATTTAGTCCCCTAATTTAGCCTATTTTGCACATTATTATAGCGTCTCATAGCCATTTTATCCGTCAAAACCCTCCTATTTGCTTTCCTAGTGCATTTTATATGTTTTGTAGGAAAGGAGATAATAAGGCGGAAATTCCCGTCTTTCGTGCATATTTGGAAGGACATTGACGATTTTGGTTGAACGAGTATTGAAGGAGAGGCAAGAACTAAAGACTAATTTTACAATAATGAGAAGTAATCGAAGAGAAGGATTCTGAAGCAGAATCCGAGCGGCCAAAGAGACAAGACGCCCGTCCAAGAGCCTGAATCCGAGCGTCCAAGCCTTGAAGATGCTCGGATTCCCTTGCTACAATCCGAGCGGATTTGCCCAAAGACGCTCGTCCACCTCTACAACAATCCGAGCGGATCGTGGCGTCTTCAGCTGAGATGCTCATCTCTCCGAAAGACTAGCATTTCCCTGTTTAGAACTCACAAATGTTAATTACTAGTTTAGCCTTAGTTAACCTAATGAAGCTCTACTATATATACCCCATTTGTAAATAATCAAAGGAGAATGTTTTAGAGTAGAAAAGCTTCCTTAGAGTAGAAAAGCTTCCACATTAGAAATTCTTCTTAGAGGAGATTAGGAGTAGATTAGAATAGATTACTCTTGAATCTTTTCACAAAATACACATTAATCTTTCCTTAATTATTGTTCAAGTTTGTTACTTTTGGGTAATTGAAGATTATTGGGTTATTATTGGAGGATTGACAACCCTTCATCAATCAATCAAGTTTCTTCTATTATTCTTTGATTTACCTTTTGGAATCATCTCAAGTTTGGTATAAATCTTTTACCCTTTACTCTTTATCGTTTATTTCCTCATTCTCTTATCATGTTTTCACTTGTTGTAATGATTGACACCATTAATGACATGTTCTCCATGATAATGAGTGAGTAGTCTCTTGGCTAGGATTAATGGGTAATTAGGGAAACCAACATGGGATTGATTAATGCTTAATCTAATATGTTTTCATAATCAAATTGCTTGCTTGTTGTGATGTCAACTTTATGCACATGTTATGTTTGATGAAATGCTAAGCCTATGAATCCTTGCATTTACAACCATCTCTTATCTACTCAACTTGACTTGTAAGATATAAACCAACTCGAGTCTTGTTAGAACATGCATAGAAGTTGAATAGGAGGAAAGTAAGTCGACTTGTAGGTGTTGTACAATCTAATCGATTCGGCTCCGGGACCCAACCCTTCCTATGAACCGTAAGACATAAACCAACTCGGTTCCTCCACAACATTAATTGCTTGCAACTTTGTAAACATGTTTGTATGATCAACACCATGAATCCCCTATGACCTCATTACATCCTAGTGCTCTTAGTCTTTTGTTTACATTTCTTAGTTCAATGTTTGTTTTACCTTATTGTTTGTATTAGTCTAGACACAACTACAAACCGCATCAATTGTGACACTAGCATAAATTGAGATAGATAGACTTAGAACCCAAAGCACACCGTCCCATAGATCGACCTCGACTTAACCAATAACTAGTTGTTTGTTGAGTATTATAAATGTGTTTGATTGGATGTGACTCGACGACATCACACCCCATCACCTACTTGATAGAGTACCCAACAGATCATAAATCTAAGGTATTACATCACTGGTGACATCTTTAATAGAACCTTATCCATGTCACTCCTCTTCAAATCAGCATATCTCTTTTGACGATCCTGTGCTGCTCTCATTTTCTGACGAATAATGTGCACTTGCTCTTCCATCACCTAAATCATCTAAGGTCCCAACACTACTAAATCGGTCACATCATCCCAACACATAGAACTTCTGCATTTCCTCTCATATAAGGCTTCAAATGGAGTCATCCCAATAATAGCATGATAGCAGTTATTATATGAAAATTCTATCAAGTCGAATCTATCTTCCCATGATCCACCAAATCCTAGCACACAAGCTCTCAGCATATCTTCCAAGGTTTCGATAGCTCGTTCAGTTTGCCCATCTTTAGCTGGACGAAATGCAGTACTCATCTTCAAGGTAGTACCCATGGCACTCTGCAACTCCTACCAAAATTGCGAAATAAATCTCGAATCCCTGTTAAATACAATACCCTTAGGCACAACATGTAATTTCACCACACACTTGCAATAAGCCTTAGCAAGCTCAACTTTGTTCCAAGTATCCTTCATAGGTATGAAATGAGCACTCTTGGTAAGACGGTCCACTACAACCCTTATCATGTTATTTCCCTTCTGAGTACGGGGTAACCCCACAATAAAATCCATGGAAATACTTTCCCACTTTCATTCCGGCACATCTAAGGATTGCACCTTACCTTGCGGTCTTTTATGCTCTCCTTTCACTCGCTAGCAAGTCAAACATCGCGCCACAAATTCTACCACATCCTTCTTCTTATCCGGCCACGAAAAGGTCTTCTTAAGATCTTTATAAAGTTTATCTTCCCCCCGAATGTACAGAATAAGGAGTTTATCCTTGAGACATTTGAGATATCCTATCATGAAGATGAATGTCCTTTCCTAATCTCCCATGAAGACTACTTGAAACCTACCATGGAGCCAATGATTGTTGAAGAGGATATGGTGGACCTTCTTCAAAAGGTCAAAGCATTATATAAAAGCTACTTGGTGGAAAATCTCAAAGAGAAACTTGCACGTGAAGCTACTTGTGGAAATTTGGCATCCACAATGCCAACGTCTAAGGAACTCGATCATCAAAGCCATGACAATTCTCCTTCCACCTTGGAAGGATTAAGAAATCAAAATGCTATCATCATCACCAAAATTGAAGAAGAAGTTGGTAAGTGGAAGTCTACGGATGAAAATGAACCATACTTCATACCTAGTGTTGACGAGAATCATGGGCTTATTTATTGGAAGCATTGGGAAAGCTCTAGTGCCAAGGACAAGGAGAATGAAAGAACTTATGACAAACTTCCTTGGCCAAATTTCATTTTAAAATGGAGCAACCCATACTTGTGCTTATTTGGAGCTTGTTCACAAGCTTTCGATCTTCTACTAAGAGCTTTGAGCTCTATGGACAAGAATTTCTACAATTTGAACTAGTTTGGTGGAGTTCTATCTCAAACCACCATTTGTAAGATATTTCTTGGAATCTTACTTTGTATAACATTGTACATTTTTGCATTTTTATTTAATTTCTTGCATGAGGGTAGTGAGATAGAGTTTTCTTACATTTTTATTGAGCAAAATTTCAGAAAAAGATAAGGAGGAACAACAAATTGGTGAAAGGGTATGATTTTGCAAAGAAAAGAAAGATAAGGGAAGAGAAACAGCGAAAAGACGCTCGTCCCGAGGGCTGGACGCTCGTCCAAGGCCTTCATCAGGGTACTGTTCAGCGCTGTCACAGAATCCGAGCGGATTTGGCAAAAGACGCTCGTCCATAGGGAAGACGCTCGGATTGCATTTTGGACGCTCGTCCTGAAAGGAACCTAAAGAAAAGTTTTGGAACTGTACCAAAATCCGAGCGGATTTTTGAGAAGCCGCTCGTCCAATGTCATACGCTCGTCTAAGAGAGAAGACGCTCGTCTTCCGCCTACTTCAGAAAATGCAAAGTTCCTGTCATGAAATCCGAACGGATTTTCTGAAAGACGCTCGGATTCTGCAGAGGCGAGACGCTCGTCCCGTAAGGAAGACGCTCGGATTCTTGCCTTTTTCTCGAATTATCCGCCCAGGCCCCACCTAGTCCGCTCGTCTTCTCCCTTTTTCTATAAAAACACCCCCTTTATCCCTCATTTCCTCACCTTATCTAACCCTAAATCACTCGTCTTCATCCCCAAAAACACTCCCCTCACAATAAAATGCCAACAAAACCCCAATCTTCCTAATTCAAGATGATGAATCTACAGGGCAAGGCTAAGAAATTTGTTGAATCCGCCGCTAGAAAACGCATGGGTTCATCCTCTTCATCCCCACAATAAAGGGTGCCGCCAAGGAACTTCCACCCCATCATGAGAGGAGGGATAGAGCAACTTGAGTACTTCCCGGAGGTACTCTTCACATCCGATGCCTACCGTAAGAAGTTTGTCGAGTTTCTAGGTAAGCACTATGAACCCACTCAGTTTATCGACACTGGGGTGTTAGAAACCCTTGGGATAAGGTACCACACCGAGATGTTATTTGATGGCTTAGGATTGGAAAACTTTTCCATGCCCATGAGGAGACGTACCTTAGTCTCACCCTGGAATTTTTGAGTAGCCTTCGTATTGTCACGAACACTCGAACCAATATGAGCATGGAGTTTAGGTTGTGCAACCTAGACCATATCCTCTCACTTGATCAATTTGCTCACATTTTCGGTCTTGTTGTACCGACCGACTATACCGATAACCCGCCGATTTCGATGTGGACCTACTGTTGGAGCTTGTGTCCTCCACAAATTAGTGTGATAACATTTGTAAATCTCTTACAGGTTCACAAGGGTATACTTCGTATATTTAATCAGTTGATTAACGTTTACCTAATAACGGTTGGCGTGCTAGAAAGTTTGACGTTATTATCATACAGATGGCGGTGATCAACTGGTCCCTAAAAGTCACACCTATAGGACGTATTTGAGAAATGTGGTTATAGAAATATAATCACATTGATGCCCAAAATGACTAAAAAGTTAGTCAAAGTGTTGATGAGATAATTATTTAATGAAAATTAAATAATATTAAGTTGAGACGAATTAACTGTCAATTCGTAAAATAAATATAATAAGTTATATTTAATTAAATATATATAAGGTTAGTTTGGACGAATTAATCTGTTAATTCGTAGTTAAATATAATCAGTTGTGTTTAATATCAACAAGTTGAATGTGTCATAGTGGTAATAGTGAGGGTACACATACCAAGAGGTCATGGGTTTGATCCTCACTAGATGACAATTTAACACACTTTATATATTTTTGGAAAGACCAAAATAAGGAAATTTTTATTCATTATTTCGGTCATTATTGGCCGAAAATTAGGAGAATAATATATTTCCTAATTGAATTGGTAATTCGGTCTATATAAGAGAAAAAGGGAGAATTATTTCTACCCTAATGCTTTTTCTTGACCTTGCCTCCTCTCTCTCATCACAAAACACAAAAACAACTAAATTTTACAGAAAATTTTAGATCGATTCTAGCATAATCAAAGGGCATATCTCAGATCGTCTTGGGTGCAACTAATAGGCGAATATCAATTTTGATGTTGTTCTTAGGCCATATTTGCTAGGACCGAAGGTTATTTCTGAATCTTTTACTTTTGTTTATGTATTTTATTTTATGACCTTAGATCATCTCTGTTAAATCGTTATAATCCTTCTAAATTAAGGGAAGTATACAGATTATTTCCCACAAGTGGTATCAGAGCACTAGGCTACGATTTTAATCTTGATGATTTTCATATAAATTGTATGTAAACTTTAACCTTTTTTTCGAAAAATTAGGGTTTCGAATTTTATGATTCGGAATTTTTTTTTTGTGTGTGCCGTTTTTGTGCCGTTTTTTTCTTTCTAGTTTGATGATATTTTTTCCATTCTATTTTTCATATTATAGTTTATAATCAGTTAAAATTATCATATGAAGAATTGGTTGTTTTAATTTAATGCAGATTAAGTTAAAATTGAATGGAATCATCATGTTTATGATAAAAAGATTGTTTTTGCTATATAGTTTTTAGCATATAAATTGATCATGTTCATTATTTCATATGCTAATCATGTTCTAATAGCAAAGGTAAACAATTTAGTCATCAAATCTAGTTTTAGGGCATTTTGCCGCAAAAGGAAAGAAAAAAAAAGGAGAGGCCGTTTTTAGGGTTTACCAAAAAAAAAAAAAAAATTTTGTTAATTTTTTGGTTTTGGTAAACCGAGAAAAAGAAAAGAAAAAAAAAATTAGGAAAGTTTTTTTTTATTGCCTTTTGCCGAAAAAGATGGAGAAAAATTTTTATGGAAAGTTTTTCCTTGTTTTTTTTTTCCTATTTACCAAATTAAAATAGGAAAGGGGTTGTTTTTTTTATTTCAGCCGTGACATTTAAAAAAAAAAAATTTGTTTTTTTTGGCCGAGACATATTTAAAGAATTGGATTTTGTTTTTATTTTTTTTTTATTTTGGCCAATTAGTTATTGTGAATCGGTTCACAATTTAATGATACCGAGTTATTTTAAAGCAGTTTAAAATTTTGACGGATAGAATTCATATTACAAGTTTAATATGGATTATGTATGAATTAATGTGATTAAATTGCGGAATTGTCACTTAATTTAATTTAAATAGGTGGTTTGGATAAATTAATCAACATAATTAATTTATTGTATTATGTATGTTTAATTTATTTTAGTTGATGCTTTTAATTATGTTGAATGAATCGAATGAATGAATTTTATTTACGTATTTAATTTTGCAATCGGTTGTAATTTGTAATACTTAGTGTGGCCTTAGTCAATTATGTTTTCGTAATGAAGGAAACATAATTTTTATGTAATTATGAGATCTCGAATCTCTTTTATTTTAGTTTTGGGTTTTGAAATTAGAATGTAATTAATAGGTCAATTATGTAATTTTAATTATTGTAATTTCAAAGAAGACTAAAGATGAAGATTCAAGCTCACTCCCGCTACATGGATCAAGATGGAACATCAAGACAAGCTTCTCGGGTCCAAGGATGGATTCCAAACTTGTATTTATTGTTCATTTTGATAGGATAGGCCACACTAGGACTTTTACTGTTTTTTTTACGTTTTTCATTTTATTGCTTTTCACTCACATGCTAGTAATTGCATCATATTCCGCCTAAAACCAAACCACCTACTACTAAAATGCATGAAAATTGACTCATATAGTTGTTTGTTAGTTTTCATGGACATGCAGATGTCACAGTCTATAAGCCATCACTTTAATTAAATCATTCTCGCATACTAGATTATAGTTCACTTAAAATGAATTAAAAATAGTGATGGGATCTTCCTCTAAAAATCGGAAATTGAGATTAGTCTTTATAAGGGCAAACATATATGAGTCCCTTCTTCGTCGGTAGGCCTAATATGACCCCTTCTACGTTGGGTAAGTAGTTGTGTTGACTTAGTTTACCTCAACATCATAGTCCGAAGAGTTTCTCGTGATTATGATGGACTAAAGATAGAATTTACAAAAATTTATCGACCAGGAATTCTAACGGTAGAATTAGCTAACAGGTTAGCTTATCAATTTACAGAGAATTGAGTCTTGGGGTCATTTATATAATTCTTGAGGGAGGTCAATTGTATAAATGTTTTTGAGTCTTCGCGTTATGACATTTGTTCATTAGACTTAAAATAAAAACGATGCATGCTTATTATTTTATTCTTCTTTCGCAGTGTAGAACACGCTAATTATCAATAATACTGTTACAACAAATGGCTGGAAATAACGCAATCCCAATGCCTAGTGCCACACTAGATCGTTCATCCTGGCTAAAAGTATTCATGGGCCAAATGAATCAGTCCACGCGACTGAAGAATGATGGGTCCAACTTTGCGGATCGGGAGGCGGCACTACGGAATGTCGCCATTCGACGGTAAGCTCAGGTATTTAACTGAGCCAATACCGGTCAACCCAGGCCCAAATGCAGGACTCAACGAGTCACTCGCTTATAGTGACTTCGTTATGGAAGCGGGTGCGATAAAGAACGTACTCATCTTTGCAATGGAAACCAATTTGCAGAGACGCTTCATTGCCCAAAGTGCAAACAAGATTTTCACTACGCTCACTAACGAGTTCTCAAAAGCACCGAGAATCGTTACATATGAGCATACCTGTCGCTTCTTTGATGCGAAACTCCAGAAGGGCCAACCAGTTAGCCCACACATTCTGCACATTAATGAGAATGTCGAGAAGCTGGAGACACTGAATTGTAGAATCAGTGAGAGCATTGTAATTGACCGAATGCTTCATTCTCTTCACGATGGTTTTGCCCTTTTCAGGACGAACTACTACATGAATGACTTGAAAAAGAGTCCTCATGAGCTACACTCCCTTCTCGTATAGACCGAGAAGGATATGAAATTGAGTGGGAGCATGAAGCAGGATGTTCTCACGATTCACAATAAAAGTAAAGGTAAGGGCAAGGCTCATGGCGACCTAGCTGTAGGTAAGCCAAAGTTTAAGAAGCCAGGAAACGGTAAGAGTGCGCCTGGTGAGACTAGTGGCTCACAGGGCAAGACAAAGAGCAATGGCGGTGACATAGAGTGCCACCATTGTCACAAGACTGGACATTGGAGGAGGAACTGTCCCGTCTACCGTGAGGACATCAAGGCAGGCCGCGTCATTCCTGTTGGTATGTCATCTTATATTCATATGATTGAGATTAACCATGCAAGTTTCGGAACTTGGGTACTAGATACTAGTTGTGGTTCTCCTCTGTGTAATCATTTGCAGGGCCTAAAGAACATCATACCTCTCGAAAAAGGTGATGTGGACCTGCGAGTCGGGAATGGAGCACGAGTTGCTGCTGCATCGAAGGGAACATATGTAATCCAACTCCCTAGTGGTTTTGAGTTATCTTTAAATAACTGTTACTATGTACCCAGTTTATCTAAGAATATTATTTCAGTTTTCGTACTTGCTAAAGACGGTTTTACATTTTCAATAAAGGATAATAGTTGTATTTTCTCTTTTAATGAAATGATTTATGGCAAAGCAGTTTCCATGAATGGAATTTATATCTTAGATCAAACCACGGAAGTATTACACATGAATAATAAGAAATTAAAGGTTGGTGACAAAGATCAAACCTATCTATGGCATTGTCGAATGGGACACATAAATGAGAAACGCGTAAAGAAACTCGTCGATAATGGAACTATTCCCGCATTCGGATTTTCTGCATATGGCACGTGTGAATCATGTCTCATTGGCAAGATGACTCGAATTTCCTTCAAAGGTGTTGGAATGCGCGCTAGTGACCTATTAGGACTCATACATACGGACGTATGTGGACCTATGTCAATTACCGCTAGAGATGGCTATAGATATTTTATCACTTTCACGGACGATTTGAGTAGATACGGATATGTCTACTTAATGAAGCATAAAAGTGGGTCCTTTGAGAAATTCAAGGAATACCAGAACAGGGTACAGAACCAACTGGGTAGAAAGATTAAAGCACTTCGTTCAGATCGGGGTGGCGAATATCTTTCAAATGAGTTTGATCAACACCTGAAAGACTGTGGAATCGTTTTGCAGTTAACTGTAACACCCCCATACTCCAAGTGCCTTACCAGGACCACTCAGGTATAAGGATACTACCATCTCGGTTACCCGAGGCATGATAATCATAAGACAACGAAGAAACATACTTTATTAAATAAGTTTAAGTGATTACATAACAAAACCAACTGTAAGCAAAATATAACTGTCCTCAATCTATCAACCAACTGAAAGGGACTGTCCTAACAAACACAGCGGCAGACTAAAAACTCTGACATGTGATGACTCCATCCCCAGCTAGATCCCACGCGTATCCATGATATACCTGCCAAGCAACTGCTCACCACCCCCGAATGGATCACCACAGTTTTTAAAACATTTAAACGGGGTCAGTACTAATCACACAACTCAATATACATCAACAATAAGATAAACAGACCAGCTTAACTGTCACACACACAACCACACCAATTCCAATAATCTCAACCACCGATCGTCCTTTGGACCAGCCTGCCGATGGGGGACCGCACTGCCGTACCCACCAAATCCCCGCTCCTCATAATGAGCGATAACCCTGTCCATTAATGTGCACATCCCCTTCCGTGGCGGGTTCCACGAAGGGCGAAACTAGGGCGTGAAGCCACTCCCGCAAGTGACCTCACTCAGCCGAGGACACGCCTCGAGAACCATAGACAAACAATCACAATCACAATCACAACCGTCACAATACAATTACTATATCACACAATCAATCTCAACACATCAACAACCATCCCATTATGGGACTAATACTGAGTAGGAAATCCTACCTGGAAAGCACAATCAGAGACGGTATCAATTTTGTATCAAAAAGCCTCTTCTACAAAACCTCCTCCTATCATACAAACACATAAACACTACCAAATCACAATCTACACAAAACCCCCAAATCCCCATATTAGGGTTTAACCAACTTAAAGGAAAAACAGTAAAAAGGGTACATAGATCTTACCCTCGACGCAAGGATCTCAACGGTATAACAAACGATGAAAACCGACCTTCCAAACTCCGGGATTTGCTAACAATGCGATTAAAGGGATGAACGTGCTTGCTTTCTCTCTTTGACAGTAATTTAGGTTTTGAAAAGTGTTTAAGAACAATGACGGAAAAGCTTAAATACTTTAATCGCATAATTAACAAAACCCGAGAAATAACTCCCCGTAAACCGGCTACTCGATCGAGTAGCTAAGGTACTCGATCGAGTGCCCCCTTACTCGATCGAGTATCCTAGTTACTCGATCGAGTACCCAACAGGTCAGAAACTATTTTAAAACGCAACTCACCCTTACTCGACAGAGTAAGCCCTACTCGATAGAGTACCCAGAGACTCATAAATACAGAGTATTACAGTCTTCCCTCCTTAAAAAGAACTTCGTCCCCGAAGTTCAACCCATACTCAAAAACAAACGTACTAACTCGATCAAGACACAACAACGTGACTAAGAACTCTAAACAAAACTCCAACCCAAACATGAACTCGTAACACCAACTCCGCTAACTATTCCTACCTCCGCAACATGGCTCACGATATCGTATCAACTCCATTATATCTCTCTCAACACTAACTCCATACACTACCAACTAGCTCCGTAATATATCATCCAAAGCCAATCCAATATCAAAATACCCATAACATCAAACGGAATGTTACATTCTACCACCCTTAAAAGGAACTTCGTCCTCGAAGTTTACTCAGACTCATAACATCATCCTTCAACTGTCAACACTATATAAAATATTCTCACACTCTAAAGCATCACACTACTACAAGCACGGTCATGACCTTTAATAAAATCACCCACAACACGAATCGATCTTTTATTCTACATCAAGCCTCAACTTCCGAATATATTACCATATGTACAACCATCAAAATCTGTTTTATCGCATCCTACTCCTCTTAAGACAAATGTTACGACCTCGTAACTCATTAATACCAAACCATATCTATATCTCATTACCCTCTGTACCACCACATGTCAAAGATAACCGTCTATAAACCAAACACTCACCATTCTTATATCCAAGGCTCCCACACATAAACATTTCTCATTCCTCAACTCATTCGGCATAGCACCTAACCTATACCATAAATTCATAGCAAATCACCATACCCACTCTTCATTATTACTGCCAAACAACATACCTCTCTATGTAAGGCACTTATCTCCCCGAAGCATAACTCACGATCCGCACTCGTTACGTACACGCACACTAGATCCTCAAGTTCTTTCTTTCATTACCGCAAAACTCATACACAACTTAACATGACACTAATTCCCCCAACACCCTACACTCACTGTCTCAACAAAAGATTATGAACTACCTGCCGCTTTCAGATCATTACAACACATGTTCCACGAATCATTTTCCATTACCATGTCTACCGATGTCTCATCAACCGATTATCACTATACCATGACAATAACGAAAGCATATACAACTCTATTTCATATCATACTCTACCCCATTCCCAACTTAACCTGGTAAAGAAAACATCAGTAAACAAGACAACTGTCTATCTGCACAAACTGAACTCGCAGGGAGCAACATCAAACAAAACAACAATCCATGTATAACTGGTATGTACTTTCGAAACTCGAATCATAATCATCCCGCCTACTCCACCACAACCGGTGACGGCATCACAACATCGCCACCAACTGTGACCACACCGTAGTGCGAAAATACCCGCATCACAAAGACTATGTACCGTGCCCGAATCACCACCCGGGGCACCACAACCACACCGATAGACATCACAACTGCATACGATTCCCATAAACACTGACTCAGCATAACTTCTCAGACAAGAAAAACTTACTCAAATCTACTTTATTAAATCACCACGCAACATATTATATGGATAAACAGATAAGCATCTCATGAACATCATCTCTACCATTTCACGGAATACACATGTATTATCAATACACATAAAATTATAACTAGCCATGTCAAATCAATCAAATTATTACCTTTTTGGATATCATTCAATTAAATTACCGTGTCCAACATATATATATGAGAACATTCATAAAACAACTTTATAATTATCACACCATACCACTTCTTGTGAGGTCGGAACCTCACACAAACATTTACACATATCCTAGACCCGTAATCACAACCAACTAGTCAATCCTGACCACGTAAGTTACCACTCGATAAAGGTTACCTGACGCCCGAGTTTAACTCATATGCCCCTCATAACATATTCTCCCATTCGCACAACCATAACTTCCTGCCAAATATAACCATACCTTTACTATTCAACAATTAGCATCCACCTCATCTAACCACATCTTATACCCTCTCACAATCATACACAACAATCAGGTCCCTACCAAATCAACCTCTTTAGAATTGCTACCTTTCTAATATACCATCACTCTTAACCACTAGTGATAACACCACAATGCCACCACTGCTCGTATATCAAACCTCTTACTCTCATATCAAAATAACATGGTTTTTCTCCTATTTTTGGTTAACATTCCAAATAACGAACATCAAACCCATCCACAAAATTACCTCAACATTATTCCCAATACTATCTTATTTGTATTGTCATCCAACTCTCCACCAAATATCTCGTATCGTGCCAATACTCCACCAACTCCTTACTCCCTTAATTCCTCGAAACTCATTATCAATCATATTGTCCTGAAACTCCTATATAACCTTTAGCTAACATCCTCGTGATACTACCACACATTTCGATGATTCCTTACCTTTATATCACATAACTCCGGTGAACATTTTCCTCAGTTTACTTTTATCCTTCTTTTCTCTTTACACTCAATAATACCAATTAATAGTTCAACTCCTTATTCCTTCTAGCTAACTCCTTAGAAATCCAGTTACCCCTTCGTTGCTCCAAAACTCAAATTCCATTATTTTCTACCGACATCATCTCACTCTTGCCACTAATCTATCCATAGAATCAACGTTTAATGTTCAAACAATTGCATCTCCCTTTTTACATCTCTAGAAATCAGAATTCATTTAATACCGTTAATTACCCAAGGAAATCACACAGTAGTTTCGTCTTTTAATAAACCAAACCTCCCAAACTCACTCACTGTCTACAAATACACCTCGCGACATGTCTCCACCAAGTTCACTATATATTACTCTTCTCAACCCCTTTAAACGAACTTTCACTACATATATCCATAACCCACACGACTCCTAACCATTTCCCTCCATAATTCTTTACACATCTCAAGCTGCCACTATCCACTTCCTTATTTTCAATCTTTTTATTCTCACGTTCATTATACTCACATCATCCCTTGCCCATATTCACTTACTTTTACATTACTCAACACACAATCATATCACTCATCCCGTCTCGCAAAACGTGTGCCATGCCTCAATAAACTATACCAATCTTCCTTTTCTTTTTCCACCATCTATCATAATCACATTTAACTCAAGTCCTCCCCACCGAACTCATACTCATCATAAGTGCCACTCTTTACATCATAAGATTGGGTAACTTACGCTTCAGGACCAACACATACGTAAAACAATGCATAAAGAAGTAATACAACACCTTTGAATTAAACAGAATATGCAACGAACGTCAAAAAGATAGACATATGACCCGAAACACGCATATGACCTGCACAGACCCCACTCGATCGAGTACCAGAGCCTACTCGATCGAGTTGAGGCTACTCGATCGAGTGCCCAACATGCTCGATCGAGTGCCCCGACTCCAGAACCCAAACAGACCTTCTGATCTCTGACTTACTCGACCGAGTAGCCCGGCTACTCGATCGAGTGACCCCATACTCGATCGAGTGCCCGAGGTACTCGATCGAGTGCCCAAAACACGATTCTGGTCAAAATAATGACAAATACCCACTCGATCGAATCTTGCAGACTCGTGAATACTACCCGCATGTTATCTCACATACCCCAACATACTATGCATTCATTATTATTTCAACATTATGATTACAACTACGCATTCAAATCTGCGCGACTCCTCATACAATCAACAAAATAATCTACTTCGTGTTATCAAGTGCCACGTTATAAACAACCATCATACTTTTCATCCAATTCGTTATACAAAACACATATCATTGAACCTCTATTCTTCATGTTACTACTTACCAAAAGCCAAACACTACCATCTATCATGCTCATATAACATTCAACTTTCAATCATGTATTACCCGCATGTTTTAATTTTCATAACTTTTCATAACACAAACCACACCCATACACTACAAATCCTATTTCCATGTTGCTAATACAACAACATTACAAATCCACTTCATCACATAAACACTTCCATAATCAAGAAATTCATATCCTTACGAAAGTGCCACTTCATCTTTTCCAATCAATTCATCTAGTTCAATCACATACTTCATTTAACAAGCGCATATGATACGATAGTAGACAATTATACGAACTTAATATATAGCTTTACGCAAACAAAATTACGAAAACAAATCTTATCACACCCCCTAACCACATGTTATTAGGATTGCCTCATTATAAATCATTCGTCCTGCAACATCATTATTCATCACACATCATCATATACGAACTACTTTCTTTTTCTACCATATCATTCATCATTCTCATATACTTTTTCAACGATTCCAACCAACATGTAAACCAACTATCATGCAACATGTTTCAACAAACCATATACAAAAATCACATCGTCACCATCTTTATCTACACATTCCCCATTCTCCACAATCATACGTCCACTGGTTC
The DNA here is from genome assembly GCF_048544455.1 of Silene latifolia. Lineage (NCBI taxonomy): Eukaryota > Viridiplantae > Streptophyta > Magnoliopsida > Caryophyllales > Caryophyllaceae > Silene > Silene latifolia. The sequence continues at coordinate 45,754,538 of NC_133535.1, read as the reverse complement.
ATACCACACATTACTATATAGATACACAATACACAAGGTAAACACATAGCGATCCCGACTCATATCCCAAGGTGACCGGTTCAAAATTGTAGGGCGAGTTCGCGACTTTAGGACGTCTCCCAAGTCTTTGCATTAGCTCCTACAACCTTTACCCCGGGTTCATTTTAATTGACTCCCTATATTCATTGGATTTATTGGTTACAGGTTTCAGGATCGTCGCTCTGATACCATTTGTAACACCCCCATACTCCAAGTGCCTTACCAGGACCACTCAGGTATAAGGATACTACCATCTCGGTTACCCGAGGCATGATAATCATAAGACAACGAAGAAACATACTTTATTAAATAAGTTTAAGTGATTACATAACAAAACCAACTGTAAGCAAAATACAACTGTCCTCAATATATCAACCAACTGAAAGGGACTGTCCTAACAAACACAGCGGAAGACTAAAGAACTGACATGTGATGACTCCATCCCCAGCTAGATCCCACGCGTATCCAAGATATTCCTGCCAAGCAACTGCTCACCACCCCCGAATGGATCACCACAGTTTTTAAAACATTTAAACGGGGTCAGTACTAATCACACAACTCAATATACATCAACAATAAGATAACAGACATGCCTTAACCGTCACACACACAACCACACCAATTCCAATAATCTCAACCACCGATCGTCCACTGGACCACCCCGCGATGGGGGACCGCAGCCGTACCCACCAAATCCCCGCTCCTCATAATGAGCGATAACCCTGTCCATTAATGTGCACATCCCCTTCCGTGGCGGGTTCCACGAAGGGCGAAACTAGGGCGTGAAGCCACTCCCGCAAGTGACCTCACTCAGCCGAGGACACGCCTCGAGAACCATAGACAAACAATCATAATCACAATCACAACCGTCACAATACAATTACTATATCACACAATTAATCTCAACACATCAACAACCATCCCATTATGGGACTAATACTGAGTAGGAAATCCTACCTGGAAAGCACAACAGTCAGACGGTATCAACAGCTGTATCAAAAAGCCTCTTCCACAAAACCTCCTCCTATCATACAAACACATAAACACTACCAAATCACAATCTACACAAAACCCCCAAATCCCCATATTAGGGTTTAACCAACTTAAAGGAAAAACAGTAAAAAGGGTACATAGATCTTACCCTCGACGCAAGGATCTCAACGGTATAACAAACGATGAAAACCGACCTTCCAAACTCCGGGATTTGCTAACAATGCGATTAAAGGGATGAACGTGCTTGCTTTCTCTCTTTGACAGTAATTTAGGTTTTGAAAAGTGTTTAAGAACAATGACGGAAAAGCTTAAATACTTTAATCGCATAATTAACAAAACCCGAGAAATAACTCCCCGTAAACCGGCTACTCGATCGAGTAGCTAAGGTACTCGATCGAGTGCCCCCTTACTCGATCGAGTATCCTAGTTACTCGATCGAGTACCCAACAGGTCAGAAACTATTTTAAAACGCAACTCACCCTTACTCGACAGAGTAAGCCCTACTCGATAGAGTACCCAGAGACTCATAAATACGGAGTATTACATTAACTCCACCTGGAACACCTCAATTGAATGGTGTGTCTGAACGGAGAAATCGAACCTTACTTGATATGGTTCGATCCATGATGAGTCACACCGTAGTGCATGATTCATTATGGGGTTATGCTCTTTTGTCAGCTGCTCTTATACTTTACCGAAGTCCGTCTAAAGCTGTCGACAAGACTCCATATGAAATGTGGAAGGTAACGGTACCTAACTTGTCCTTTATTCGGGTTTGGGGCTGCGAGGCTTATGTCAAGTGGAGACACGAGGATAAACTCGGCCCGCGATCGGTCAAGACATACTTTATAGGTTATCCAAAAGGAACATTTGGTCATTACTTCTATTCGCCTACGGAACATCGAGTATTTATTGCGGCTAGTGCGACGTTCTTAGAGAAAGAATTTCTCGAGAACAAGTCGAGTAATAGAACCTTCGAGTTGTCGGAGATTCCAGAACCAACGACCGAGGAACGGATGGAGGAAGTGGTTCCTCCAACTGATGATACGGTTTATATTCCTGAGGAACCTAGGAGGTCGGGTAGAGACTCTCATCCGCCGGATAGATACATTGGTATGGTCGAGGAGAATGATGTTTTACTTCTAGAAAGTAATGAACCCGCAACCTATAAAGGTGCTATGGCTTGTTCCAACTCAAAGCTATGGCTTGAAGCCATGCAATCCAAGACGGACT